>NW_019524809.1:1018578-1092292 GCF_002814215.2 Seriola lalandi dorsalis
TGGCAGAACACAGTGTGCACAGAGTAGGATGGGAGGCATGGGAGCTGTGGAACCAGCTGGGTATTACTATTACTATGTTCACTATATCAACATATCAGCAGTTTATGCAGCTGTTCCTGGTCTGTTTTCTATGTAATCTATTTTGAGTAGTGTTTGTATGAATGAGGATAGACCAAATATTAGAAACACCTAATCTACACTAAACAAATAAGGCCCAGCTGCAGACTATAAAATACGTACGTACAAACAATACAGTATGTGGATTAATAAATGTTTGTGAATAAAATATCACCCCTGCCTCAGTTCATGTTGTTTTATGAATGAATGATATAATTTACAGCAGGGCCGATACTGAGACCTACAGCCCAACAGATCTGCAGCCACCTCTTTTTCTTAATTTAACTTATTTTCCAGTTTGAAATTGAATTACTTTCTATACATGCATGCATATGGGAGATTGTATAGCACTTATTATTTGAGGATGTCCTCATTTTTAAGTGTGATTATCATTGTATGTGTGTATCTGTATTGTGTAAGTATTTTTTTGTACATGTTTGAGGCCCCAGTTGATTTATTGGCTCACAGACTGCAGGGCTCTGTGGTGGTCATTGTTTGAATGAGGACACAAATGGGCTGATTTTACAATCTGCCTACTGTACACTTCTCATTCGACCTTCTCTATATGGCACAGTGATAGGCAGTGTAAGAGCAGACCTATAATAATCAGACCTGATAACCTGAGCCACAGCCTTCCAAATAGTGTAATGGTATTTGTAGTCCCCTAAAACCTGACCCTAATGTGTAGAACACAGTAAATCTTTAATGTTCTTGTGAGATACTCTGTCTTGCAGCCTATAGTTAAAAAAAAACAAAAAACAAAAAAAACAACAAGAATCTCCAATGATGAAGCTTCAGGCTTTAAAAGCTCCATACAATTTTATTTGTTCATGTGCTAATGTCGTTCCTTTCCTTTACTGAATTTTCTGTCTCACTATCAACAAATAGGCTACAACAAATATTTTATTATCCAAGTGCTAAATATTATGTTACTGTCTCATTAAATGATGGTGCATGGCAGATCTTTCACTGGATTTTTGCCTCAGTCTAGACCATCCATGTTGCAGAGAGGCAGATGAGCAGGCGGAGAGGGGGAGGAGCCTCTTGAGCACTTTCCTCACTTACTGTAGCTCAGAGAGAGAGAGAGATGCAGGGAGGAGAGAGGGAGCCAGTGAACGAGAGAGCAGAGTCAGAGTGAACAAGCACAGGAGCAAGACTAGTGAAGCAAGCCAGATGAATGCAGCTACATTGTCTCAACTCCACACGCTTTGTACCCCAACTGTTCATTCTGCTTCAGTGCCAGCATCAAGCAAGCACACACTGGTATACTCAATTGCAATGATGTTTTCCTGGCTGTTTCTTCTTCTTCTTCTCTGCTGCTTTGCCAGCACAGGTGAGTGAACAAGGCTTTTTTATCTTTCTGTTTCCCAGTCATGGTCTACAAGTTTGGATGCAGGTTGCAGCCACACTCTGTACGGGAGATCTGACCAGCAAGCAATTTTTCAGGTCTCTCTGTAGTGTGGCATGATGTAATATCAGCAGAGCTCCTGGTGGATTGGTCTTCTTTGTTTTTTTTCATACTTGAAACCATCCTCTCTTGTGCCTTGTGATATCTCATTATGTTCTCAGTGGGGCAGGCTGATGGTTTGTTCAGATTCTGGGTGATGAGGGAACAGGTTTGGGTATTTTACAGCGTGTTGACCACCTGAGGAAGCCATCAAGAGCACAGTGTATAGAGGCACAATGACAGAAGCTGCATTATCTGCTTCACTGCATTGTCGGGAAGTTTTATAGACAGTTAATGAATGCATTTGAAAATACAAGACATATTTTAAGTCCTTGACGCTGTTTTTTAATTGCTACACATTCTACAGTGCATGTGTATATTAGATAATATGCATAATCTGGTTTGTTCTGTGATTCAAATCAGCTTTCATTTGTCAGTCTGTGTTTGAATAGACTGTATGAGGATGTTTTCTATCTTTAATTTATCTTTAATCTTGTTGAACTGTTTCATTAAATTGTGAAACAAAGGAGTAAATTAAGTAAGCGTGCTGAGTGTAAACACTTTCACAGCCCTGACTGGTCTTATTGATGTTTGTTGGCCCCTGCTGTGGGTAGTGATGACTTCACAGTTCAGGTCCATTCACTGAATCTAAGATGACAGAATGAATGATACAGTGAATGAATGATGGCTTCATATGTGGTATATGGGTTTACACTGCAAATTTTTCCAGCAATGTGTAAATATATTGTGACTGTTGTGATTATTGATGCTGTATTTACTTGTTACATTTACATATACTCATTTGTCAGACACTTTTCAGCCAAAGTGCAGTAGGAGACCTTGGTGTAAGTACTAAGTGCTACTATATTTACAATTTTTCACAATTGCTAAAACACATTTCTTGAAACCTTCCAAGCTTTTCTCAAAACTGGAAATATAAAATCCATTTGTCAAACTAAATTCACCAAACCTCTGACTCTTCTTGCAAAATCAAACAATCCCCTCAAAACAGTTTAAACCTGCTCAAAATCAAATAGTTTTCAGATCATACACAAAGTCAATCAAAATAAAAACACTTCAGAGCATTCATTACACACTACATAGTAGCTCAAGAAATGTTTGCTCTTTGTAAAAGAGTAAAGGCATTTTAAGTTTCCTAAAAAAAAATAACAACTCAGTAACAGTTATAGTATCTCCTTTAAGAACTGCAAGCGATGAAGTATTGACTGTGTGGATTCAGCACAACAGTGAAACTGGCAAAATGGACAAAGACAAATGAAATGAATTACACTGTAAATGTAACTGCAAAATCAAACTCAAGGAGTGATTCATTCAGCCTCAGCATTACGCCTTTGTGCTGGGTCAGGCCAAAGGACTTCATTTACATCACAGGCTTCTCCAGTCTTGGCGGGACTCACACTTACAGTATGTCACCACAGGCCAATGGAGGGTTTCCCTGGTAGAGGGTTGTCGGTTGTACACCTTCCACCAGAGTAAAAACAATAATGGACTCTTCTCCTCCTTTACTGTATGTGCACAGTAAACTTTCAATGACAATATGCATTCTCTTCTCCAGACCTCCTGATTATGGTGGCCACAGAGATTGGGTTGTACTCTTTGTCCTGCTTCCCTCATTGTCATTCCATGAACAAGAACATGGTCTATTACATTTGCTTGAATCTGAAATTACTGTTCTTGGTCTTGGTCTTCCTCATCCTCCCCCTCCTCTTACATGCACTCTTCCTCCTCAACCTCTCAGATTACAGTTTTTTACAACTACTTCCACACCTTTTTTTTTTACTGTAAAGTAGGTCTCATTTTTTCAAAACTCTACACACAAATCCAAAAATTGCACACACAAAATGCAAAGTGCAGTATATTTGCTGCAAAATGAATCACTGCATTCTAAATATCATAAACATATCTCAAAACCATCAAATGCCAAGAAATTTTTTCATTATAGTAAGTTTTTGGATGTACCATACATACCATACTGTTGTTATAAATCTAAAGCTCCAATTTCCTCCATAGGCTTGTATATAGAATACATTTCCATACAATGGAAAGTGACAGAACAGTACAGTAATCTGCTGGGAGGGGTTGAAATGTACAGAGTAAAGTAAACACCTATGCAATTTTGAAACTGAATATATTTAGTTATCTAAAACATTACCTGTAGTACAGTGTTGTACATGAAAACAAAACCATTTATGAATTTGTACAAAAATCATACACATTTATGAGGGGCCGCACAAGCCATAATTTATTCTGGCCCTTTCACACATACATTTTCCATTTACATACATATATATACTACTCACATATATATATATATATATATATATATATATATACACTTTACATACACACACATACATGTATTTTCACTCTCACATATATTTACACTTACACACATATATGTATCTTTAATCTCACATAAATACATTCTAACTCTTACATATATATTTACACATTTGTACATTTCAAATCAATCTACTCACATACATATATTGTCACTTTCACATATGTATATACTTGACACTCACATGAATTTAGTCTCATCTTTTTTGGTTTCCATTACTTTCACAGACAGGAAATTCCTCCTTGAGCAGAAGGTCATTCTCAAATACATGTGCAAGACTTCTATACAATGATGCTATTCAAAGTCATCCTGTTTTCTTATCTAGTGCAGTTTTGCATTTTTGGAGTAAGTAGCAATGAGAATGACATTAGACATTTTTTTTTAACAATGTCTTACAATGTATTGAACAACTGCAAAAAGAAGCTACAGATTCTTTTGTTCATGAGAGGCTGTATGGAGAACTTCATGATCACATTCAAACCGTACCTGGATTTCTGTCAATCTCAAGATTTGTTAAAGCTTCAAGAAATAAAGAAGCAGTCAATACATTAGAGTCCCTGTCTGGATGTCTTTAGTTTTTGCTGACTGGTCGTGAAACCAGACAAAGAACCAGGTGACAACAGTTATGTCCTTTTTGCCTCCACCTGTCATGACTGGACATCAAGGCAGACCTAGATACAGCATTTCAGAAGAGCAAATCTCTCATTTAGTATCTCTTGGAATGAACTGGCAAAGCATTGCAATATGCTTGGAGATAAGCTGTCGGACTCTCTACAGACACGGACAGGTGGTGGTTTGGTATTGATGACAACAGACCACTCTCAGAGTTACAGACAAATAATGTTGTTGTTGTTCCATCAATTAACATTACCATCACTGACACAACAATGGATACAGTTCAGCAGACTTCTGATCCATTTGAAGATGATGGAAATCATGGTATAGATTTGTTTTGCAACCTTGTGCAATTTTTTGAAGAGGCATAAAATCAGCCATACTGAGTACAAAAAAGGAAACAAAACCCCTCTCAACAGATATTTATGATTTAAAAAATAGACTAAGAGTACATTAACATTAATGGAAAAGGTCTACACAGGATATTTACTTACTGTAGTTGTGTAATGCAAAGCAAAATGAAAAACACAGTTTCCTTCCATTTCATGGATCTTTGCTGTATACAGGCTGTTAAGACCATTATCAATGTGATTTTGTGAGCTGAAACTTCCACATTTACATTTCACAACCATATTTCTTACAGTAAATGTTCAAAGAAATTGTTACGGAAAAATTATGAAACACGTGTAAAACCATATTTTATTGAAGCTTTTGGCTCTGGAGAACTCAATAAATTGACATTACTATTACTTATTTTAACATACGTCATCCTTTGTTGAATAGGTTGACTAAAACTAACAACATCAACATTAATACAGCATCAGTAGAATCTGTGAGAATAGAAGTCAGGAGGAGCATAAGAAGCAACACAAAAGCAGCACACTAGAGAGCAGAAGAGACAGACACATTACACATACACTGACCCACTGAAAAAGGGAGGAGTTTGAGTGAATAATGCTCCACACCCAAGTGATGACGCAAAAGGTTGAACTGCAGAAGTACAGTTTGGTGGGGAGGCAGTCGTCGGACTGGTGAAACTGTCTGAAGATGCATATGAGTGTCTATCTCGTGTTAGAGATGAGGAACGCAGCTGCCTTGCTGAGCCTCACAACTGTTGTCCTCACTGCTATAGCCTGTAATATCATCCTTGGAAAGACACAAAAAACATTTTCAGATATACAAAATCTCAACTGTAAATGGAACAGTACCTGTAAACACCAAAAGTTATGATTATATTTCCTAGAATTACTGTCCATGCTATAAAAGTGACATCTCCCTTAGAGTACCAGTATCCCCTCCTAATTTTAGCTCTCAGTTAGTCCAACTAAGCAGCTACCAATTTAGTCAATTTCTCTGTTTAGTTTTAACATTTTAAAAACAGGTATTCCAACTCTGCACTAGTCTATATGAGTAGAAAAATGACATAGTTCCTCAAAATGTTCATCACTACAAAGCTGAAATTAAAGTTTAGGAAGAACAGAGATTACAAAGGTTACAACTTTAATCTTCATTCTTTCATGTTGATGCACCAATTATGGGTTATTATTATTACAATGTTCTTCAGGTCAATTCAAATGTGATACAACATACCAAAATTGGCTTTGATGGTCTTATGTATAGGGCTTTTGATTGATATACTTTGTGTATGAGATTTGCATCCAGCTGTTGTCCAGCATGGAGTTTCATCAAAATCAGTCTGTTGCCACATGCCATCAGAACATCTAGGCTGAAAAACAGTTGGTAAAATTGCAAAAGGTTAAAAAACGTTTTTAGATGAGGACAAAAATGTACAAGACACACTGAAACTGAATGTGAGAATGGTCTGTAGTTGTAGTTTATGTTGCATCAAACATAAGTTCTGACAACATTTTGATACTGACTGACTTGACCTTGTTACTGCTGAAAGCTCTTCCCTTTACCTGCTTGAGCTAGCAGCATTAACATTACCTCCACAGTTTGACACAAACTATAAGGTACAGCTGAGTAAAATTGCCGGGTGACATCATATAGCCAGTGAAATCCACAATCACTGGCTTTCAACTGCCATAGCTTTTGAATGTGCAGTTAATGATGTAATTAGTAATCAAAATGACAGGTCTTGTGATTTGAAAATTGCACAGTTAGTCATTCAGCCCTCCTGTTATATTGTTATCCCATACAAATCCAGTAAAACATGCATAAAAACATGAAAAATTAGGACCTGTGATAATTTCCACTGAATAAAAAGGCTTGAAAGTATTATCCAAATGCTACAGTTCAACTTCATTTAAACTGGCTAACAATTTTTTTTAATTTCCTCATCCAAAACCCTTTGATTATTTAAAGCTCTTTGTAGAATGGGATGGATAGCTCAGAGCTAGGGGTGGTTATAGGTGATTTGCATTTGCCCAGGGAATGTCGATTAGAACATTGGAATGATGACAAAACTGATGAGATGGTCACAGGGTTTATTGTTGGTATGACTGTGGTTCAGCCTCGATCTAGGAATTACCAAGAGCAACTGGTTCGTTGACCTCAGTGCTCTGGCTGGAGAGTGAGGTTGTAAGAGCTCGGACATGTAAGGTGGCGTCATGCCATTCAAATTCTTAAAAACAAGTTAAAAAAATGGATCTTAAAACAGATCAGAAGCTATTGTAGGGAGGACAGTACAGGTGTGATGTGATCACATCATTAGCAAAAAAGTGTGTACAATTATGAATTGTGTGAAAGTTATGACATCTGTGCTGTAACTGCGTTTATTGTCATTTCTGCCACCTGTGGTTGCCATTATGCATCACGAGTAAACCACAGTAGCAGCATTAGTGACTTGAATTTGATTCGGGCAGCCATAGGTAGCCAGTGTAGGTCGATGAGTAGCGAAGTGACATGTGACCTTTTGGTTGATTGAAGACCAGACGGGCTGCTGCATTCTGGACCATCTGTAAGGGTTTTACTGTGTGTGGAGAGGCCCACCAGAAGAGCATTGCAGTAGTCAAGGAAACATCCCGAAACACTAATTCACGGCCATTATTTTGCCTGCTCTACAAATAAGCAGTGACTGATTAAACTGGACCTGGCACCAGGTAACTACCTGTACAAATGCATAAAAAAATGGTTTAGTTACTGAAAACTGAACTCACACAGCCTGATTCCAAACACTTACAGCTTCCTCTGTACAAAAACACTGTGAGGTGAAGGAGAAACTTCATAAGCTAAGCATAGTGTTAAAGTTGAGTGTTTGAATTCAGTTGTGTATAAATTGTACTGTAAAACCTGCATAGTTAGCATAGGCTGAATCCACTCACACACATACACACATGGACACACACTCAGCTGTGGCACACCAACACTAATTTGAATCTGACACTGGCAATAAAGCCTTTAATAAGGCTCTCAGTAGTTCTCTCCAGGCACTGTACATCAACCCTCCAGAGGACAGCAACTTTATTGCTTAGTTTTATGAGTGTGTGAGTGTTTGCTGGAGTCGGAGCGAACTGAGAAGTGCAAGTCTGAGTTTCCACAGTTTCCAAAATGACTGCCTCATTTGTAGACGCAATGCTTTATAGCACTGTGCTCCTCAGGGCACCACACAGAAGTTCCCCTATGCTGCAGATAATCTGCAGCATTTAGGAACACACAGGTGAGATTGACTAGCCTCAGAGTTAGTGGTAATCTCTAATTACCAAGGCTGCACAGTGTGATTCTCAGTCCTCTGGGCATTAGGTCAGAATCATAGGAGTGAAACATCGTCCAGGCTGCACCTGTCAGAACCTCAAGCCTCGTTAATAACCAGTACTCAAAACTGGTTATCATGCATCATGTTTTAAAGGTTTTATATTGTATAAACCAAGATTTCCATGTCTTATTTGATTATAAAGCAGGTCTAGGTTCTATATTAATTTTGTGAAAATATCAAAGTGCTCAGTCCTCAGAGAAATGCACACAGCCTGTATTCAGACACTGAGACACTGAGGCTGTATCTGAAATCACTCACTCCTCCCTTCTGCTGCTTGACAGCTTTGTTTCTGTAGCTGCTGACATATACTCCACCATCACACTGCTGCTGGTAGACATTCATTCCATGCACTGGCCTTCATGTTGATGCATATGTTTCGTCTGCTGTCCTAATCACTCCCATTCAAAATCCCACACGATGTAGCAGTGACAGAAGGGTAGACTGCTCCTTCTCCTTCTCCTGGTAATCCACTCAACATATTCCACTTGTTGTTCCAGCTGAGGGAGGGGCAGTGGGCTCCATCACCCCTGCGCTGTGGACAGTCACCCTGACGCCGTCAGATGATACAGGGATTTGCACTGGAACCAGGCCTAAGGTTCTGGTGTTTACCTCCACACCAGCAGCATTTTAGCCTGAATATGGTAAATTTCAGTGCTGACAGACCACTGACATGTATATTTACCACTGAGTTTTACCAAGCTACAGTAGAGGCCTCAGTCAGTTACCTGGCTGGTTGGCCCTACCATGTGTAACTCAAACAGTCAGCCAATCAATTCTGAGCATCTCTTCTGATTGGCTCACTGACCCTTTTGTTACTAGAGTTCCAGAAGAGAAGCCTGAGAGAGGAGACGTAAAACTATATTGAAATTTTGGTTCTTAAAACCACAAATATATCTTCTTATGGATCAAAAGTTGGATTTTTTTAAAAGTTTTTCTGGATTAGTGTGTTTTACACCGTTTGTTCCGAATATGTATGTTTGACACAATCACATAAGACACAAGAACAACATTATTGCGCACAAAGTCTCGAGCTTTGGTTCAGAATGTTGATCATGCCAAGGCTGTTGGAATAGATGACAGTTGACCTTTGACTGTCTCATCAGGGTC
Source organism: Seriola lalandi dorsalis (assembly GCF_002814215.2). Lineage (NCBI taxonomy): Eukaryota > Metazoa > Chordata > Actinopteri > Carangiformes > Carangidae > Seriola > Seriola lalandi. The sequence goes on from NW_019524809.1 coordinate 1,027,942, forward strand.
AATGATGATGAAGGGGTAGGTTTTAGCTTTGGCTGGAGATGGATCATAGAGATCCATTCTCTACCTTAGCAAGCCAACAGAACTGAGGATGGACATCCTGACGTGGATATTGGGGTATTGTGGTTGCCCGAGAACTTCACATTCTGGTGCCAGTAAGTGAAATACAAGGAGATTCATCTGGCAACCAAGAGCCAATGATGTGAAGCAGTGGAAGTTGAGTCAAAAGAGCTTGGATTGTACTAACTTCAGTCTGTCCCTGTCGGGTACACCAGTTTCTGTTAGCTACATCAGTGTTTATGGTCGGCTGAAAATGGCGAGATAAGTTGGTATAAGGAAATGATGAAGAAAGAAAAGTGATCAAGGACAAAAAGAATATGGATGTGTGAGTGGAAGGAGTGTTATTGTGGTCCTGCATACATGTAAACATTTCAGTTATATCACTGAAGTAAAACAGAGTGTTGCTGAATTGCCCCAGCCAATATATTATACATCTCAAACCATTTTAACTCCCCTCTGTGTCACCGCTATGATCTGTGCACAGACTCAGTTGCCAGGTTTGTGTGGTTTCAGCAAAACATTGGTTATTATGATAAAGAGTGAAAGACTGGGATATGGGGGACACTGGACTATGATCTGGCAACTTCAAACCGCATGACACATGATGACCAGCTGCAGCGCAGCAGTAGCGGAGTTGGTAATGAGCAGTGGTGAATCTGAAACAGTGAATATTTATATTTGGAAGATTTCAAATGTCATTATTTTTTACATTCCAGGGAAGTGAAGGTGAATGAAAACATCAGGTCCTTTTTAGAGCTGAAGTGTAAGTAACAGCTGAGCTAATAAGAAAGTTATGTCATCAATCCAAACATTGATCTTCTTTGAAATTAGTAGTTAAAATCTATTTAAAGTCTTTTAATGGGTGCATGGACCAGGAGCAGAATTTCGAAGCCGAATGAAAATTAAAACAAGAATTTTCAAAACATATAATTTAAAGATATCTCTGAGCTGTGTCAAATCAACAAAGTCAAAGTTGAGAGCCACAGGCCTAACAGTTCAAACAAGGCAGCTCAACACCTACAAAGTTTTTACATTTATTTTCTTGAACATCTTTCACCTCAAGATTTCTATTAAATTTCAAAAAATGTAAAATGTCTGTTTGAAATCAGAGAAAAAAAATCCTGATACAAATCCAGTTTCAGATAAGTTCTGTCAGCAGACACATTCAGTTCAGTAAACCTTCCCCAGTCAGGCTCTTTATGTGTGTGCATATGAACGAGAAAAAGAGAGAGAGAACAAGTGTCCGTATTATTTTGGTATCTGACAAAGAATATCCCAAACAAAGATAAAACCAAGCCTTGAAACTGAACTCAGTGTGTTTATGGTGAGTGAAAAGAAACATTATCAATGGAGCTGTGATACTACAAGGGGTCAAGATCAGAACCTCCTTTTTAATCTAGTAATATTAGATTTATCTAAGAAAACAGAAGCAGTGAAAGTCAGTGAGTTAACACAGGTAGATTGTATTATTCAGCTTACGTGAATTTCCTGGATGAAATGTTTAAATGTGTTTGTCCAGCTGTAACCTGCTGTCTGCAAATGAAGATGCTTCAATATGGACTGTGTGAATGAGGACATGAAAGGTGGGATGGCAGCTTCAGGCTTGGCTGGAGGACACAGGAGAGAAGCTGCCTGTGAGCAGGCGAGGTTGACAGAGTAACTCACCACAGTGACAGACTTACCTCTGAAACTGAAAGATCAAAGTTTCCTTCGACTCAGGATGCACAGACTCAGAGTTTCCACTAACCTCCCTTTCTTGAAAACAACCCAGAAGTTTCCTCCTGGTGCCCAATGATGACATTTGAAAGCTTGAAAATCAAGATAAAACACATTATAATGTAATAATAAAACGCATATACAGTGGCTACTGTTCTGCAAAAGGTTGGTTTAATTCCAGGTTTTACTAACACTGAACAAGTTGCATGGTAAAATCCCTCCACAGTAATCTAACACCAACATTAAGATCTGACGGGCTGATGCTTGTGTTTTTGAAGAAGTCCAATAGTGGTCCAGCCCTGCAGCACAGCCCAGGCCATCCCTGGAAACCACTGCTCAGAAGTATCATGGCAGTGAGATTCATTCGACTTCTCTTACCATCTTAAAAATGACAAAGTAACAAGACAGCAGAAATGTCATGTTATAGAGGAATTTCTCAACATCAAGGCCACTCCCCAGTGTTCCCCAGTCTTTCCAAATACTCCCCAGTCCTCTCCAGTCCTATCCCATTTATTTTAGAAGCTCCTCCCCTAAATGTCTGGCTGAAATCCTGTTCATATAATACTTAATACTACCTTGTCCATAAATAGTGGACATTGTTTGTGAGCATCTATCTGCTCTCTTCCTCAGTTAACCCAAATACTATATATTGTGGCAAAATATATTGCTGGCTTTAAATTTTAAAGCCAGCAATATAGCAGCAGTGAGAACTCTACAGTGGTGGGATGTGCTGTTCACTGCAACCACAGTCCGTCCAGAGAATAAGCATAGCTCTTTCATTCCTTTAATGCAGCGCATGCAGATTACTGATGGATTAATGACCTCAGAATAGTTAATGTACAGTAACAAAAGAGGCCTCGGGCTTCCTCAGTGTCTCATCACAGCCAAATGCCAGCATAGGAGTCTGTAATGAAAAGACACAGTCAAGTTGTTCTTTCAGCTAATGAACCCCGGACCTGGAAAATAAGCTGAGGGCAGAAGAAAAGACACGTATTTTAAGGTGGAATGCCTGTAAACTGAGAGATGCTGATTGTTTGGAGCAGAATCATTGTTTAACAATGTTGTGTGGGTGTGTGGGTGTGTACATGCACAGGTGCACACACACTGTATAATATTTTTTGGTATTTCAGATTTTGTCTGCTCCCATGCAGTGTGTGGGTAAACATCAGCACATTTGTCCTGTAGTACTGCAGAAATGAATCTTGATCTCTTTGGCTGAGCTTCAGGGCTGTGTTGCACTTTGCAGTTTGCTGGCACTGCTCGGAGGTGCCTGGGGTAAACAAATGGCAGCAGCTATTGACAGAGCTTTGAGGTCGTGCACAGGCTGATGTGTTTTGTGTTGCAGGAAGGCTGCACTCTGAAGAACTGAACTGTTGATTTGATATGTGTGTGTTTACCTGGACAGTGCTGGAATTCTACATAGTTGATGTAGACATTGTATCTGTGTATTTTTGTCTCTTTATTGAGAACTTTATTCATTCGGTCACTCTCATACCAACCACACACACAGACTCTCACACACAGTGGACACACATGCTCATAGTTAAGGACGTCATCAAATGAACAATGGCACAAAAGGGTTTTTGTTTTGATGCATTTATATATGTGGACTTAAGTATGCACACTGCACGTCTGTGTAGATCAGCCTCCATAACAGCAATGACAACCCTCTGCCTCGCTTCTGCAATATAAATGTAAATCAGCCTTTTAACTTCTACAGGCGAATGACTGCAGGGAGCAGGAACCAGGCACCTCACCTCCACATAATTATGTGTTTCCTTGCTGTTACCATCCAGCCCATCACAAAGGTTGTGCCATTTCATACAGTAGTACACCTTTTGCTTCCCAGTGGGCAGTTTGCTGCTGTATAAAACAGGTTCCCTGTCTGGCTTGCTGAGTGGACTGGGAAATAGCCAGTTATTAAAATAGCTCCTCATTTTACTGACCAGTGTCTACATCCCAGAGTGCCTCAGTGGCATCATGATGCTCGTGTCATTATGCTCTGACTTCCTCTGTGTTGAGCGCGCTCCAATTTCACCTCATTATTTTTCTACACTGTAAGCTGGAGGCGTGGGGTTTGATGCCATCTTTTTAATGAGGAGCAGAAGAAATCACCACAGGAGCAGACATATAACAAATGTTTTTTGCTTGTCTTCTGTGACATTGTCAACTTGAACCGAGATGTGGAAGACTGTACTCAGCAAGGGCCTGTCTAATAAAGTCCCTTTTGATAATGCCTGATAAAGTTTGCTTCTGAAGTTTTTGGTCCTATTGTGAATGGCTTCACACAAGCTTGGCTTCTTTAAAGTCACACCTCCCTGGCTGGGGATAAAACTGATTGATGACTGTGACATTCATCCCTCCTTTGAAAATGGTGCTCAACACCTGCCTGTCTCTGGCAGTTTTATGAACAATTATGACTCCTGTTCTACAGCCACTGATTAAATGTCTACACACACCAAATTGCAGTAGATCCAGTTATCAGTAAGGATACAGAGTTAATTTTCATTGTAGAATGACTTATATTACCTCCTTTGATTTGATGCTGAAGGTTGTACTATAACAGATAGACTTTATAGAAACTGAATCAGTTCTAACATCCGTGAAATGTAATGATATGAAGAATATACTGTATTAATCTCCATTAGTTAAACTGTTCGCATTTAAGTCCATGTGCTAACATTATACTTTCATATATTTGGTAGTCCCTAGGAGCCTTTATTGCCTGTGGTAACATAAGCTTTCAGGTAGCACCATGCTACTTTTTGGACAACATGAAATTGTCTTCAGTTATGCTCATCATGTCCTTGTCATCTGTTTTTCTGTCACCGGGATAGCGGCTAAGAGCTGGTCGTGCAGTGAATGCGCTTTGCCGCAGCTTTTGCTGTTTACTACCAAGTAGTACACTGAAACTTGCGGGACACTGCTTCACTCACTTTTTTATGCATTTTGGGGATAAAACTATTTGAAAGGAGCAAAGGAGACAGAACCTGCCCCTGGGACCTCGATAATATAACACACTGTGTTACACAGGTTACTACAGGTGAGTGAGTTAACTCTTAAGTTATGTCTGTGTCTGTGGTCTTGTTGTATGCATGACATTATACACATGCCCAAAACCATAGCTAACTGTTAGCTAGCTACAGCAGATAGCTGGTGCTAGTTCACTGATTTGGTGAACAGGCAAACTAGGAGGCTAACTGTTGTACCTGACACACAGCTGTATGCTAACATTACTTGTTACAGCTGTCAGTTCTTCTGCATCTCAGAGCCTCAGCATAAGGCTGTGTGAAATGTCTACATTTACTATAGGAGTTAGTTAATCTAGTCATTAAAATCACCAGCTGCACTTGTCCCAGCCAGCACTTCCTGGTTCAGTTCAACCATTGACTCTGCCACCCCCCACTCTGCTCCACTGCAATCAAGACAATCATACACGCCTGCTACTTACCTGCACAAACCTGATTCCCATTGACTCTGCCACTATTCAGTCTCCAGTTTTCCACACACTCACTGCCAGATTGTTCTTGCAAGACTTTCCCACATTCACCGTTTGGGTCTCATATTGCCCACTCAGCCTGTCTTTGATTCTCCTTCATCGCCTTTTCCCCGGTAAATGACCTAGCATTCATAGCCACTCTATGAAGTCTGCTAGCATAGCACTCATGAACGTGCAGCGCCAGATCCAGAGCGCCATTCACTCATTCTCATAGTCCAGAGGCACAATGTGAGTGACACTATTGAGCATATTCAGTGGGCCGCATAGTGCGAAAGTAACCCGGAAGCCAAAAAATTTTTTCGGCATATGCACCATGCAAGCAATTTCTATGGAGCTGAATGCGCATCCTGTTCTACCAATACATCCATGGGAGTGACAGCTTGCATATTCATGTTGACCCCAAGTAGGGTGGTGACATGTAAATGAGAATGCAGTAGACTGGGGGCACTGTTTTGCTTATTGCATTTGAATATTGTCCACTGTAGAGGAGTTGAGACTTTGAAAATGAATGTCAAATGCCATTTTCATTTTCAGATTGCAATTGAAATGAACATGCAAGTGTCTGGACTGAGAGTGTCTTTTTATTATAGCCTTATCTAAAGTGATAATGGCACCACTGAGGGTCTAATAATGGGGGTGAGTGGGAGGTAACCTTATAGAAGGCCCTAATGCCAGATCAGATAGCTGCTAAAGAAAGGTGCAGGGGCATACACTCAATATTCCACTATCTGTGAGGAAGTAGGGGATTGTGGGGTGGGGGGACAATCTTTGGAAGAGCAGGGGAGACAGCTTCAATGAAAATAAAGTATTTTGGCTGAAATGATGGGCTGGAAAACACTCTCACTCCCGTCTATTTCCCATTTCAGATTTGCACCCTTTTGTTGGAGAGGTTGATGAGAGCTGCAGAGTTTTGAGGCTGGACAAGAGGAGGCCCCAGACAGAAAAGACGGAAGCCATCTAGTGAAGCCTGAAGCTCTGCTTTTCTTTATCTTTATTTGTTCACTCCAACTCAAGCCCCCACAAAGGAACAATATATGTACAGAACTTTTAGTATTACATATATGTATGTATATATATATATATGTGTATGTATGTATGTATACATATGTATTTAATACTAAAAGTTTTTTTAGGGGGTGCTTGTATAAAATCCTCCACTGTGGGCCCAGTGGTGGGTCTGTTGCTCAGTGCGACCTTGTGGATGCTCTTCACACAATTTTCATAAAGTGCCTTTTTGTCAGCTCTGTGTAGTCAGTTTTTATCCGTTTATGATTTTCAATGTGTCATGTAATCTCTCTTCCAATTTAGGTTTTGAGGGAGAACTGGGAGATCGCCACGCCATTCACCGCCAGTGAGGGCTTCACTTTTCTTCCAACTGACCCTTGCTGCCGATGCTATATTAAAATCATTCATAATACTGGCTAAAAAGGTCTGATCTCTCTGACTTGTTATAAAAACAATAAGATCGTCTGCGTACACAGATAAAAAAATTTTTTCTATTAAAACCAGGTAAAACTAGACCCTGTAGGCTAGAGCAGTGTTTTTCAAACAGTGCTCCAGGGGGTCCCAGAAACACTGAGGGAAAAAGGGGGGAAAATGTGACAATAACATTTAAATATATGTTTATTTAGATGTTATTAATCACTGCATATCGAAATTCTATACTGAAAAATACTGAAAAACACTGTCTTTATACAGTTAAGGATGTGTTAAAGTACTTATTAATCTATCTGATCATGACAATGACAAATTAAACAATAAACACAACTTGTCATTTTAAAAAAGATTGCGTGAGAAAATGTACTTTCAGCAGTTCAAATCGGCTTGCCGGCTGTAACTCTGAGAAACGATGAAGTATCAATGCAATTTTTCTGGTTCTGGGTAGTTTTGTACGTGCCGACGAAATTTGACATGTCAAATTTGTGTGGGCTTTGAGATCATTGTATTGTTAATCCATTTCAATCACCCTGGCTCTGTGCACCTGAAAACTAACTAGCTACATCCTGCCAAAGGCTAAAATAGACAAATTTCTGAAAAGAAAAAGACCATCAGACAACCAGGCTGAAGATGACTCAGCTGCAAAAGAGCAACAACCACGGAATAACACCTGGGCATCTAAAATGCTGAGGTATGAGCAATCATATATACATATATATATATATATATATATATATATGTATATATAAAGTATGGCTTTACCGTAAGAACGGTCGTGATGTGCCGAAATGTGTTCTCTGCCTCGAGGTCCTTGCCAACAAGTCTTTAAAGTCGTGTAAACTTGAACGACACCTGAAACAAAAGCACCCAGCAGAAGCAAACAAATGATTAGACTTTTTTAAAAGAGGTGAAGAGCACCTAGCGATGCAGTCAGCTACATTCAAGCAGCAAGCCAGCGTTCCTGAGCGGGTCTTGAAGGCCTCATTTTTGGCATCATACCACATCGCCCTTGCAAAAAAACGCACACAATAGAAGAGGATTTAATTCTACCAGCTACAAGAGACATTGTATGGGAATTACTAAGTGAGGATGCTGCTAGCAAAATCAACGATGTACCACTCTCGGATAATTCTGTGAGCCGACTGATTGGCGACATGGCTCAGGAGGTGTCTGCTCAGCGTTTGGAGCAAGTGAGAGCAAGTGAATATTTTGCTCTTCAGCTGGATGAGAGCAAGGATGTATCGAATGCCGCAGAATTGTTTGTATTCATTTTTTCCAGGACAATTTTGTTGAGGAAATATTATTTTGCAAAGCACTGGAAGAAAGGGCCACAGGATGAGACATTTTCATGTTTTAGATGAGTACATCGTCTCAAAAATACTGTATATATGTTTAAGTAAAAAACTTCTTCCTCTCTGCCCTCTTCCATTCTGCTTCATTTGTAAAATCACTGTCTTGTAAGAAAAAGACATTTATTTTTTTCATTTTAGCTGTTTCAAAAACAAAAGCTCTTTTTCGTGCCTCTCTAGCTCCATTTACATTTAAAACACCCAGTTTAAAAACATCCATGATGAGTGAGATATTAAAGAGTAAAAACAAATAAATTAATTAAAACATACATAGCTGCCTCTCCCCTCATTGTTCATTTGTTGTTGTTTTTTTTTTCAGCACAAGTTTCTAAAAAAGTGAGTCCAGCCTCTTCTCTCTGGCTCATGTGGACTTTGGCCGAAGAATACAAAATGAACTAAGTCTGGAAAATTATCTTCGATCTTTACAAACGTGTTGGTTTTGCTTTTGTTGTAAAAAAATTTAAATTTTTCAGGAGTGTACATTTTCTATTCTTGGCTGCTGCTGAAGTTTGGGATGTTATCAGAAACACACTCATCACTCTCACTGTCATCTGTGTTCAGTTTACTTTGCTTCTCTTCCACAACTTAACTGGTTTTTGCATCACTGTTTTTGTTTTTTCTCCTGCGTTTTGTTGCCACCTCTGGTGCCCCTCTGCCGCTCCGATGCCGTTGGAGCGACGGGGGCCCACGCCCCAACGCTCCCCCCTCTCCACAACTGAAACACCTTATCACCGATGGCGAAGTGGTTAAAACCACGTCATAATCATCTACTTTAATTAGGGAGCGGAGGTTAGCTCCTCATCCCGGTTGTTCAGTATCTTATACAGCTGTCTGCAGTGAGACACTATGTGTTTCAGCAAGGGACACTTAAATCCAGACAGGATCTTTCTGATCAGCGACACCACCTTCCCATGTCTGGAAAGCTCTCTACTGAGAAACTCATCAGTTATGAAGGGGGGGGGGATTGGACAGGACTACCTTGGTGGCAGGTTGCAACAGCAGTAGCACCTGTACAAAACTTATATTCACAGTGAGTCCTGTCTCAATGACTCGGTTCACCTTCTCCACCTAGTCCAGGAAAATGACCACGATGCTGTTCATCCAGGCAGTCAATTTAACACTGCTGTGCACAACCTTTTCCCCCACAGCCAGGCTGATGCTTTCAACACTGCAGGGGAACATGGCAGTGATCTTAACCCGTGTTTGCATCGCTCCATCTCACACAGCTGAAAGCTTGATCAGTCTTACAAAAACATTCCGTCTTCACTTTCTTTACAAAAAGGATTTGTTGTCATTTTCTAGAAATTTTGAATGATCCGTTTCCCAGATCCCCTTTGTCTGCTCTTGAGCCTTAGTGAGTGCAGTAAAAACCTAAATGACTTTATTTTGACCTGGCACATTACATCAAAATTTTGTGGACTGCACATCTGCCTCAGATCTGTCACTGATAGAACTGCTCTCACTGTGTCTCCGTTTCTTTCCCTTTTTCATCTTCCTTGTTTGTCTGCTGCTGCCTCGCTGTGCCCCCGCCTCGCACCCTGTGGGAGTATGGCACTTGTCAAGCCATGTAAGACTCAAAAGTCTTGACAGAACAGAGCTGTAGTGACTCGTGGGGTCTTTGAAATCATTAACAGACAATGGCTTGGTGAGTGCAATGCCACTCAAGCATACCCAGCTTTACACACAGTCCAACACCACCTCTACAGCAAGAGGACTCAGACAGAGAAAAATGAGAGGGTGCAGAAAAACCAAGACTTGTCACTGCACCACAGTGGAGAATGTGATGATTCCTCACACTTTCTACAAGACAAAATCTGAACCAATGTTTTCAGTTTAAACAAAGGGGGCAAGGTATTTTACTTTTTAATATTTGGTTATAATCAGCAGCACACTGACAATGAAACAACAGATGTTGAGAGAGACTGGCGATACTGAGTGATGTTAGTCTGTTCTGTCTGTATTTACTGGGCCCAGTAAATGCTTTAGAGTAGCTTTCCCAATACTTGCTTGTGCAAGGGTGGAGCAAAGACTTTTTGACTTCAGCCCATCTGTATAAGCTCACAGCTGTCTCTTTATACCCTCTGCAGGATGAGTCTATTCTCACACAACAAATACATCTTTCCTGATGACAAATGCATCAGAGATCCCTCTCACCCAGCCCACATCTCTGTCTCTCGACATACAGCATCACACCACCACAGCAGGAAAAGGTCAGCCAGGATTAAAAGTCATTTGGCTGACTGAAAAGTGCAGAAATGTTGCAACCGTGCGCACCTCCTCGTCACTGATTCTGTAAAAACTGTTGGTAGGACCCAATTGCAGCACCACAGGTACGATTGGTAATGACCTTTAATTAAGAACCAGCAGAGAGAACACACAGGTGGGTATTAGGGGTAGAGGAAGGGGTCCGGGGCTGGAAGCGGTGGGTGAGGTGAGTGGAGCGAAGTGACTGAGCTCACACACACATACACACAGGGGAAAGTTTGTGGACCCGAAGACTGGGGCTGGCGGTGCCCAGCGTTAGGGAGCAGGAGGATCAGAACCAGGTGAGCAGTCAATGGGGCAGACGAACCAGGAAGGAGCAGGCAGGCGGGTAATCAAAGCCAGACGAAGGATCGGGAAACCAATAGGGAAGCACTCACGTAGCGACATCGGAGCTGGAGAACACCAAACAGGGACAGGCAAACGGGGACCAGGAAGCGCACAGGGGTCAGTGAACTACTTGCCATGTTTTCTCTTAACATGCACTGCATGTCCCCAGGAGTGGCTGCAAAGAATGCACATTTGTATTGTTGTAACTGTATACAAGTGATAGACTGAACGAAAACCTGAGTGAACAAGTTGAGAAACACAGGGAACACAGATGCTTCCAAACAGGACAGGGGGTGGGGATGGGGTGGTCAGTGAATGCTTTGAGGAAGAAGGAGATGATGTGAATCATATGCTGTGGCCTCACACTCACAGTCACATCACACCTGACACAGAGAATGCAGGTGATAAGACTCAGTTTATGGCTAGAGCTGATAATGAAGACAGCTGATGTCTTAAACAACATTTGAACAAAAGCTGGCCGTGACTACTGCTTTAGTTATTGCTATTAAGCTGTGTGAGACAGAGGAGAAAGCTGGATATGTGGACACCCTGAATACCTTGTCTTCCTGTCCTCTGACATCACAATGTTATTTCCAGCAGGGGGGACAGCGGCTGTCCTGTTATCTCCCTCTGGACACGGCGCAGAGCTCCCCTGTCAATCATTGTCACAATGGACGCACCACCAGTGTCACATAGATGCTGTCAGACAGAGCTTTTGAAGTGACACATGACAGTAGACAGCAGTGGAGAGGTTCCTGCAGGCAGCAGAGTGGAAGGCGTCACTGTCCACAGGGTGCATACTTTTTTTTTTTTTTTAACAACATGAAAATAAAATGGTGACAGGAGATCCTGTCTTATTTTTTGGCTGCATCCACTTATAACGTAATGAGTCTAGATTCAATAGGAGAGCAGGAGATAAAGGAGGAGTATGGTGCTTTGATGCCCAATGTTGACACTGCAGATGTGGAGCACTGAAGAGCATCCATCATGATTTTGGAATTGGTAGCGGACAGGCTGTTCTTGTACATACTATAAAATATAGTTCTGCTGTCCAGAGAATAGAAGACCAACACAAGACGACTTGCTTCACTCGAATCTTCACTTCACACTTTGTTATATCAATGTTGAAATCATGTCCTCAGCATTAAAGACTGAAGTGATAATAAAACTCATGTACTATGGCTGCTTATTGGACAATAGATAAATAACTTCACACAACCAAATAATTTCAATTAAGAAAGTGATGAAACTATTGTGTTTCACTGAGACCTAACAATGCACACACACACACACACACACACACACACACACACACACACACACACACAGATAGTCTGATGAAGTACACTGGCCCCTCGTTCTATGTGGAGTCACAAAGAATAGGGCCCCAGTCTCATGGCCGTCTTCTCCGCTGCACAGTGCAGAGTCTTCTCCTAGTTTGTGTAGAACTGTCTCTGTAGCGCTCGTGACTCTGGATTCAGAAGCTTTCATGCAGTGTGACTCAATGTGACCGCAGGAATAAAATGGTCTCTCCAAAGTCTATTCTCTCACCTTATCAAAGTGCCTTAGGTCAAAATACTTAAATTCATGTTGCCTTTGGACTTGTGTGGTTGATTTGTCAGCCACAACTTATTTTACTGTGTGCACGAATACTCAGTTCAGCACCCTGTCTGTTTCATTGTTCAATTCTGTTAGTGGAGGAAACACTGGGTGATGGGTAGCTGGGTGGTGGAAGAGAGCTGGGTCATGGGATATTATGCAGAAGAAATCTGGGCAGACGAGACGGGAAGAGTCTTGAGTCATAGCTGGACGGGGGAGAGCTGGTCGGAGGAGTGGGCGGCATCTATGGATCTGAACATAATGATAGAGGGAGCGACAGAGTGTGTGTTTTTGTTTTCTAGCAGGACTCTGCTCAATCCTTGTTCACCGTAACTGGTTTTGATTAGATTAAAGCCATCGCATAATTCTCTCAGGCTGTCATTCTTCGTATAGCTGTGACGTATATCAACCAGACCTATTGCGTCTGTTACTTTGACTTTAGATGTAGATTGTGAGCTGAATGTTTGCTGATCACAGCCTCTGTAGCCTGTGAAGGCTCTGTTTTCATGAACCCTGTGGCGCACTGCCTGGTGCATCTGGGGCATGACAAACACCTGTAGTGCATTTTGATACATACAATTAACAACTCAGCAGCACTTTCTCAGAGCTCAGTAAATGCATCATGAGGGTTTTGTTGATAAGCTGTCTTTATGTAGCTTATCCTGACTGAACTGATGATGGCATTGGCAGACACTATTAACCAGGAAGGTGAAGGTGCTCCACTGCTAAAAGCCCCTGATTCGGTCACTGACTCAGTCTAGTTTTTACATAGTGAACACTTCTCTTCTTGTGATGCAACTATACAATATTTTAAACAGCCTTTCTTTCAATCAATCATCTCTTATGGGAATGTTTTCTGCTCTGTGTGCAGTCTCCACTGAATAGTTTTGGTAGGACACAAATAGGAAAGATCTTTTAGTGTCAGTGTTGAGAAGATTACAAATATAATCTACAGTAATAACTAATTACATGAATCATTTCAAGAAACTTAGCAGGCTGCAACCAAAACTGCACTGAATCATGTCTATTGCTGGATTTCTATAGAGCATCATTTTCCACTTGTGCACATTGACCTCCTTCTTCACTCCCCTTTCAAAGACTGGGAGGATAAGAAAAGACATCAAGGGAGAGAAAGCCAGTGTGCAGTGCAGATCAGTGACAATGCGAAGGGGGAAACCTGCCAAAATCACAGTCGTTAGTTCTCACTCACCACTCAGAACCCCATACATATCATGCTTATATCCTCTCTATGTACCACACTCAGTCTGCAGTGCCCTTAATCCCTGTTGCACCCACCAACACTGCACTGCACTAGCGCTGCAGCTCCTCGCCCCCCTTCGCTTCTCCACTGTTTAATACACTGACCCCCACAGATCTATTGAAAACCCCCACGCAACAAGGTTTTTCTATTTTACATACTCTCCATTCATTCTTTCATGGGAACAAAACAGGAGAATAATTCAGACTCTTGGGTGAAGAAGGAGAAAAGACTGATAAGGAGGCTTGTAAATCCTTTGCAAACTGCATCATGTTGAGGTTTTAGTTATCACATGCTATGACTCTGAATTCAGCTGCTTATGATTTTTGTTCTCGACAAGGGATTCAGGCTGGGTTGAAGACCTGAACAAAATGATTGCTTAGATTATTGAGTGTCTTTCGAAACTCACGGGTGGAGGTACGGGAGCATCTGTGCCAAAGCCTTTCCTAAATGGCTGAGCGTGACAACACAGGGCAGAATGGAGAACAGATCAGTCACAGAGAGAAGAGTGGAAGCACAGGACACACCGGCCACTGTTTGACGATGTCCATCTGGTACAATTTTCCTACTTCTGCAGAAAAAATGTGCAAACAGCAAATCAACCAGAAATAATTTAAGTTCGGTGGAAGTTGGGGTGGTGTGGGGGGGTTCTAAGCTGTTTCATGTTATCTAAATCTAAACCCATAGAATCTAATAATACATAAGCCCATAATGAATTTCATTTTAAACCACTACACTTAGAAGGTGATTTATGATTGACAATAAATAATCACAAAAACCACAATCAGATCTAGAGATCAAATCTCATGGATTAACTAAAACTTAAACCAGGCTTTTCTCATCAGTGTCAAGTCACTCAGTGTGAGCAAAGTAGGCTGGTAACCAGAGTGTAAGCAACTGAGTAGAGATGAAGTGAAATGATAGAGAAGCATCTGCTCCTCTCGCTGTAGATTTATATGACCAGACCAGCCAATCCAATATGAATAAACTTTGATTATTGGAATGTGGCATGTTTATGATTGGTCAAATGCAGAAGGACAATAACTCCTATTACTAAAAATAACTAACTTTTTTTTTTAAATAACTTTTTTAAAAAAGTGATGAACTTGGCTGGGGTGTCCTTGCATGGATGTATTATAATACATGTATTACAATACATCCATGCGCACGTGTTCAGTGCTTGTAAATTCAAGTCACAAGGCACTGAACAACAAGTGTGTCACGGCCAGGTTCATCACTCTTTAGTGTCCTTTGGAAACACTTCCATTGTGTTGTGTGTATTTGCAGCACGTTTGTGCATTTTGTTGTGTTGTGAGTGCATTTGTTGTTAAACTGATGAGGATGTTTTCTGAATTGAGTGAGTTTGTGTTTTGTCTATTTGCATGTGTTTTCTTAAGTGGCAGTGTGTTGAGCTCTCTGGTGCCACAGTATATTACTACCCATAGTCACATTTCATTGTTAGATGACCTGTAGCAGCCATAATAATTATGACACTAGCAAAGGTGTGGTATGCCAACCACTGTAGGGATGCTAATATCCCATGAGTGGTATCAGAAGATACGCGGCCCGGGAGTTAGGGACCTCTGCAATAAAGGATATGATCACTGAATGCATCCATTGTGTAATTTAATGCCCACTTGTGACAGCAGGTTTATTGTCTATGGAAGCTAGCTTGACTTCCTGCTGTTGTATCTATCGTTTCTGTCATTTTCGTGGAGGTGACCATGTCCTGTTAACAAAGGCTGGGGCTTGTCAAGCCGAGAGGACAGCAGCTTTTTTTGTTGGTTTGCACAGTGAGGATAATCCTGGGATCTTTGACAGGTGATTAGCTATAGCCATAGTGTGCTCATCAAGCTACTCCTTGATTCAGCTTCTACCATTCTGAGCTCAATTATGATACTGCAGCATTATATGTATGTGCAGGCATGTGTGGAAACTTAACTTGTGCAATAGAAAATTACTTACACAGCGTTTTCTTCCTAAGCATTAAAGTGATAAGTTTAAAGTGATAGCACTTTATTACGCCGCAGATCAGGTGTTTGAGTCAGACAGAGCTAAGCGTAGGCGCATTTGTGTGTAAGAATACGGTATTTCAACGGTTCACAAACTGTAGTTCCAAAGGAAAGGGCTGTTGGATGGCAGATAAAGTTCACACACTGTGCCGATGCTCCTACTGCTTCTCCAAACTGGGAGCACAAAATACCTAAAACAACCTCACTTTAAGAGGCAGCAGCAGAAAATAAATGAGCAAATTACACAGATTTATCATCACCGTGTAAGAGCTGCAGTAAGTTTAAGAAGTCTGAGACAGAATATTGTTACAGAAGTAGAGAGAGAGAGAGAGAGAGAGAGAGAGAGAGATTGAAACAATTATCTTCTATTTTAACTCATTCTACTGCCAGATTTCACATTAAACAAATATAACTCATTAAAGAAACAAAGGCGTGAGACATATCAGTGTGGACTGGATGAATTTGATAAAAACATAAATAAATAAATACTGTAAAACAAGGTTTTCAAAATAAAATATTTAAATTTCAACATCAAGTCCAGTCATTAAATGTCAAAATTTGTTCTCAGTCGCTGATCAGTTTCCAATTATTATGACAATGATTTGCACCCATTTACACACACATACACACATGCACACACACACAAACACATACATATGTTGATAACATCATTACAGCACACACATTCAAATAAGCCAGGTTGTCTTTAACTTGTACTTGTTTATAGTGAGAGGCATCAGTAAAATGAAGAACATCCCACAGGCTTTAAACCACTCAATATGTACATGGAGATCACATGAACAGGGTTTGAGGATTATATATGAGGGGCGTGAGGGACACTATCTAGAATTACCATGTGAAACCATACTCATTCAAATACTGTACTGAAAACCTCACACACAAGTGAAAAGGTTTTACATACACAACTGAAACACTTTCACACACACAACTGAAACACTCTCACACATACACAAATGAAACGCTCACACACACACACACAACTGAAACACTTTCACACACACAACTGAAACACTCTCACACACACAACTGAAACACTTTCACACACACAAATGAAACGCTCACAAACACACACACACACAACTGAAATACTTTCACACACACTCAACTGAAAACTCAGGAATTCATTTGAAACGAAAGGCGTTTCAGTTGAAGCCTGTGTTTTTTTTTTTCTTTTGGTGTTATTTCGAAAAGTCATGCTTTTATTTTGAAATACAATGACTGTGGCGACCTGGTCCGTGTACTTTGCGGACAACGAATTTCTAATTTCAAGTAATAATTTAGAAAAACGGAAAGAAATAATTTTTTGTTTTGATAATAAAAAAAACTTTACGGTTTTCTGCCAGGTAATACACTAAAAACTTGCATGACTTTGCCTCGCTCACGTTATTACACACTTTGGGGATAAAATTATGATCCAGACCCCGGGACTCCGACAATAAACACACGGTCATTAACAGGTAAGTGAGTTAACTCTCTCTTCTTGCCCAGAAGCAGCGCTGACCATTGTCTAACAATAGCAGATAGTCGGTGCTAGTTAACTGATTTGGTTGACAGGCAAACTGAAAGCTAACTGTTGTAGCTGACACAAGTCAAGGTTGTGTGAAATGTCTACATTTACTGTGGGAGTTAGTCAGCCTTGTCATTAACATTGCAGCTGTAATAGCTGCACTGACTTTGACAGTTTTATTTATTAAGCTCTAGTGAGGTCTTTATGTTAACGAATGTGTGTGTTACCAGCATCGTGTGTGAGAATGCAGACTGTACAAAACAAAGAAATGTTTGGATTAATTTAATAAATGTCCAAACATGTGAAGAAATTTGTTTAGCCTCTTCCTCTTGATCCTCATTAGGGACAGGGGAATGAGAAGAGTTCAGAAATTTTGATAGTAAAACAATAATACCTCAAACATTAGAGTTTTAATACACTGGATTTGCTTTCTAAAATGCTAATCAATCTTCTTTAGGAAGATAGTGAACTTGCCAGAAATCTATGCAGAGAAAACATGGGTCTGATAAAACCCAGATGAGGGTCAGAAGGTCTACAAGAGAGCTGTTTTGCATTGTTCATTCCCTCAAACTGAACTAAATATGGCCAACGTCAGCTTCTATCGAGATATGTTACTGTGATCAATGTTGAAGAGTCAGGTGAAGATTACCTTAATTTGCAAGTTACATCATAACTTACTGACATGAAACTTATTCACCTGAATGAGTTATTATGTATATGCAGTAACTACTCCCATCCAGAGATGCTGCATTCATGGAAGTGCAACTTAAATTAAAGATTATGTAAAACCTATCCCAGTGTCAGAAACATTAAGCAAAGCTGCAAATTATGTTCACTGTTTAAAACTCCCCAAGTTTTATACCAGTATGTCAGGATGTTCCTTTGCCACTATCTATGGGATGATGGGACAACTTACAAAATAAAGTAATCACTATTGAATAAGCAACATTAGTGTTTGGCATTAACACTGATGGATAAATGTATGATGGATAACTTCAACGAGTATTGCTTTTATTTATTTATTTTTGAGGCAGAGATTTATGACAAAAAAGATGAAGAATTAATATGTTTATACATTGACTGCACATAGATAAGCCTCTCTAGGCATCCAGTAAATTAAAAGACACTGTTTAAATCCAATACTTAATCAAAGTATTATAAATCATTATCTGTTTTTTAGTTTGTACTTAAATTAAACAAAATGGGCTTTTCATTATAATCACTCAAAGTGTCTTGGATGTTTTTACTTCCTGTTTAAAATTGTTTCCACAGACATTACACATCTTATCATCTTATCATCTTATCTTATTTGATAAGAAATTGTATTTATAAAAAAAAAAAAAGTTTTTAAATTGAATTGGACCTGTCTGGATTACTGTCATCTCTGATTAATACAAATTCTACAATAATTAATTTTGATTAATTATTATTCATTTTTATTATTTTTTTCAGTAACAACTTGGGATCTAGAGTCCCAGCAGTGTTTATGTCTTAGTTCTTTGCACTGAGCAATCTAAGTTTCTCTGTGAAAGCCAGAATCAGATGCCAGCTGTCTCTTGGTTGCTGTAGTCAGGGACTCAGACAGTAGCAGCCATGTGTTGAAACCTCAACACATGAATTCGAGGTGAGCAACTCCATCCACAGCAGTCATCCCTAGTGCCTCTCAAGCCCTCTGATCTGGTCCTCTGCTGTGAAAGAAATTGCTGTAACATTTCAAACAAATGTCCAGGTAAGATGGTGTGAATCTCTTTTATAAACCTACACCCACACACCTCTCTAAGGCTGATGAGGGCTGAGTGCTGATACATTTTACCAACCTGGGACAGATGAACAAGGTGTAGGGGGCCACATCTGGCTTTGAAATGAAGGTTAAGTTCTTTTCCTTTACTTTTGACCAGTTCTTTTTGCTGAAAGTGTTTGCAATGATGGTCCTTTGTTGGACTGTTTGCTGTAGCAGTGAACTCTGTGGCGTGTGATGGTTTTCACAGTGTTGGACGGTAGTTTCAGGTGAGTTGTCATGAAATCTTTGATCAATGATTCTGGGTTGTCGGGTGATTTTTCAAGAAGGCTTGAGAAGATGATAGGCTGTCGCACATTGAACGTGTTTGTATATCTAGAATCGATTCTTCCCTCAGTTTGTTTGCTTTAGTGACGGCATGAATTTTCTTTAGTCAGAGTTTCAACAGAGGTTTGTTCGTCATCGTTTGATTTTTGCAGTGTTACAATTCTAATGGGCAAATTCCAGTCTGTTGTGAATGTTTTTTATTCCTCAGTTGTAAGGAGTCCTTTTGCACACTCTGGAGTGATGTGTGCACAGATGCTTAACTTTGCTTAACCAAGGTACTTTTCAAGGAGAAGTAGAGGAATTAAAACACCAGAACATCTGCTTAGTTTAACCAGAACATATAGCCAGCATTTTTTAGACAGTAAAACTGAACATAGTACAGTTTTCTTTCTTTTAGAGCAATAGGTTAACTAGTTCTCAAAATAAACCCCAAGATCTCCCTTAGTCCAAATAGTCTGAAATTTAGTCTGTTAGTTCAGTTCTTATTTTTTCTTATACTGTCATTTAAATGGGGAACTCCAGTGTCTCTTCCTTGCAGCTGCAACCAACTCAGGTTAAGGAGGAAATAATCAAAATAAACAAAATCTCAGAGTTCTGTGAAAATAACAACCAAATTAAATAAAACCAATGTTCATCTACCCAGATAGTGTCTTTTTTTTCCTTTAAATGTAGTGTGATGAGATATCAGCACTTCTCTCTACAAAGCGATAGAGGAATGCAGAATGGATCAATCCTCTTGACTGGTGAGACACTCCTTTGCATGTCCTCTGCTAGTCTGTGGCAGGTTCATAAGCAATTTGTCCAACAAACAGTCTCTTTGTCTCCCAAATCATCGGGTGCAAAAAGACCAACCTGCGTAACCAGGGCAACATTTGATTATTCTCTTTTAAATCACAATATTACCAGATCTGCAGCTAATATCATTCAAAAAAAATCTCAAAAAAAGTTGCAAGCTCGGCATCAAACCACATTTCTTTACTCACCAAGAGCTGTCTCCAGCAGTGGAAAGACACTACACAAGATTTACTTGTTTTTCTTTTGCTTGCTGTAGAATGTGGTTTCTTGTCGGTCCTTTGGGGTGGAGATAAAAATCTCTTTCTAGGAGCTTCAGCCATCTCTGCGTTTGTGTAATGCTAGTTGAGAGCTGTAGCTAACTTCAAGCTCTGGAGGAAGCTGTTCTTTTTTGTGGGACTGAGGGAAACCTAGACTCTACACTGACTCACATAGCATCTAGTGTCACAAAGTGGTATTGCAACACAGGACAGGTCGGGGCTACCTGGTTAGCATGCTATTTTCAGTTGATATATCTGAAATACAATACATGGCAGCCTTGGTCATGACATCATCACTGTGGCTCCTTCACGTACTGTATATAATAATAATGAACTAACATTTTAAACTAAAATTATGGCCAGATCTTACACATTGAACCTTTAATACAAACTCAACACTTCCTGTAATTGTTTCAAATTAAAATCTCTCTAGAGTTTCAGTGGGCAGAAGCCCTGTTATTTCTCAACCAGGCTTTTATGCTGTGCTGCAGAAAGCATATTGTCTCATTTCTGGTTGCTGGTTTTATGTCTGTCTCTCTCTCCCTCCCACTCTCCTGCTCTCTCTGCTCAATGTGTCTTATGTTTAATTATTCCTCTCTCTCCTTTAGTTATAATGATACATGTAATAAAAGTAGGTTATTTGCCATAATGGAGGTGAAGCTCAGTGTATTGAAAGCACTCCTCTGCTTCCCTGCAGCTCGTTGACTGCCCGTAACAAGAGATGTAGTCCTAAGCCCCCGGTTGGCATCCATACATGGTCCACTCATTTTCCAGGGTTATACCCAGTCTGTTTGAAGACAAAAGTCTCTAAATCTAGTGACAAAAAGTAATGAGTGACATAGAGTCATAGTGTGGAAAACCGTGTAAAATGGAAATGAGCAGATTAGTAATAATTGAACAGTTAATTAAGCATGCTGGGAAGAGGTAAAGTGATGAAGTGATGTGGGTCTTCTGTAAATGAGGAACAGAGGAGCATTAGAGTTTGCTGGAGATCAAATTTGCCCATCCCTGTCAGTAGGGTATGTCAAAAACTATCTAGTTTTCAGTCAGGAGCCAGAAAGTCAGGTGGCAGAATACATCATGACTCAGACTGGCCTCTCTCCTGTTGAAGTTTGCAAACTTGTCTACACATATGCTGTGCACAATGATATCCCTGTCTGCACAAACTAGGCAGAGAGGGAAATAGCCTGGGGCCGACTGGTTCTCTGGCTTTATGAGGAGACATCTATCTCTCTCAATCAGAACCCTGGAGGCTACTAGCATTGCCCGTGCCAGTGCCTTTAATAAGCACAATATTGGCCAGTTCTTCAACGACTTGGAGGAGGTAATTGCAAGACATCAGTTTGAGCCCCAGTCCATCTGGAATATGGACAAAACTGGTATTACCACTGTCCACAAACCCAACAAGGTGGTAGCCAGGAGAGGCTACAAGCAGGTGGGGTCTTTGACATCTGCAGAGAGGGGAACCCTGGTCACCCTTTCCTGTGCTGTCTATCCCTATTTTATTTTCCCCCCGGGTCAACTTTCATGACCACTCCGCCCCACAGGAATTGCAGGAAGGGCAAATCCTTGTGGCTGGATGAAGGAGGAGCATTTTGTGGAGTTTCTTAAACATTTTGTGGCACACACAAGGTGCAGCAGAGAAAGACTATGTCTCCTGCTGCTTGACAACCACAAGTACTACCTGTCAGTTGATGGACTCAACTAACCCTCCACTCCCCCCATTTTTTCTCAAGCAAAAAAAATAAAATGCAAGGCATCAAAAAATAAAATCAAGAGAAGGAAAAGACAAGAAACAGATTCATCCTCAGATCACAATGAGGTTTTCTGCTTGGTGTGTGTGGAGCCCTTCTGCAACAGCCATGCCAAGGAGACATGGCTGCAGTGCATCCAGTGCAACAAGTGGGCTCATTAGGACTGCACACCTGGACTGCCAGTAAATATCTGTCAGAACTGTGACTCGATAATGACTAACTGAGTTGACTGACTTAATTAGTTTAGATTTTAATTATTGTTTTTGGGAATTATTTCTCTAATGAATATTGTTAAAAATTATTGTTCTTTGTTCTGTTTTCCTGTTGATGTTATCTCGATCCAGGATGTTGTTAGGTTTTTTCTTTCAAATGAAATAAACATTTTTATATTCATTTTTATTAATCCACTTTTTTATTTTTCCCCATTAAAATAACAGGGACAACCAACCCCATAGTGTGTGACTACCAACCCCACAATGGGGATGTTTGTCACAAGTGCACAAGACGTATTTGACAGTGCACATCTTTTGAACAGATCAAGCTGAAGGAGAGTAAGGTCACTCTATTTCTACCTGAGACTGTAGGCTTCCATTGCAGATTGAAAATGACTCTATTAAGGATACAGTTTTTGAGGGATTCAAATAAAAGTAAAAAGTGACTACCAACCCCGTTTTTAGCTAATTAACTCAGACAGAGCACACCTTTTTCATTTTGACTTTCTTTCTTTTTTTGTTAATTGGCTTTTACTTGAGAGAGAGAGAGAGAGAGAGAGAGAGAGAGAGATGGCCTTCCTCACTAGCATGCCCATTTTATTGGTACCACAAGTCCCAATGCCACCTCCCAGTACACCACAGGGAGGCTAAGGAAAGGTGGCGGTGGAGGGGGTATGGACAGGAGGGAGGCTTGTGGGAGGTGGTGGTGTTGTTCTCTGGGCTGGGGAATGCTGTTCGTCGGAGGGGGAAGGTGGGCAGTGCCTGTCATTGAGGGGATTGATCCTGAGATATCGATAACGATATTCCAAATGTTTCTGTTCCAGGATCAATTTTCATATTAAAAGGTCGATATCTAACCTGATTCACAACCTGGATGATCGAGAGTCTTCACAGGCAGATCTATATGTGTATTTTATCAACAGTAGAAAATCACTACATTATCACCATGATCTAGTCTAAATAATACTCGGTTGATAGGATCTACTTCTCCTTCTGCCTGTTCATATGTTAACTATGGCTCAGTGATGATGAGTGTACTGACTGTAAATGAAGTCTTGTGTTTCAGTTGTGAGAGCAGCAGCTGTGATGTGTGTGAGGACTGTGAGGTGCTGAGGTAGCACCAGAAACCTTTTTAAGAATCTGATTTTATGTCAGTACAGACCTTATTGAGGTCTGCGGAAGGTCACAAAAGGCCTAATTGAGGAGTGAGCTGGATCAGGAAGTGGTCCAGTGATGTGCATGGTAAATGGTGACTTGAATGTATCAGTTTGCAACTAATGAATGTGAGCGTGAAAATGAGCATGAACATGAACGTTGTTTCTGACGGACGTTGGCTGTACTCCTCCAAAAAGCTCCAAAAAGCTGTGTGACAACTGGCAAAAGACATCAGAAGAAGAAGAGTGGTGTTTTCCGGCAGCATATGTGTTTGACATGGCTAGTGCAGGCTATTCAAACAACGCAGTGCTGGTATCTGACGGGTAGCCTGAGAGAATCAGGTACTGTGGCTGGCAGTGGCAACTCTGGACGTGTCTGGGTTTTTTTCTATTAAAAATATGAAAGAGCCAAAAGTAGTAAAAGATTATCAGATTATTTGAGATTAGATAATAGTATCTGGTGATCAATACTGAAGGCCCCATAAGGCTTTGCAGCCCCAGGGAGGCTGCCCTTCCTTTGGAGGGAAAAATGAGAGCTCATAGTCATTACGTTTTTGTGCCACTGATGTTTCAAGCTGTGGTATCATACATGGGTTGTCGGCTTCCTCATGTTTAAACTTATAATATCTACCAGGGTGAGTAGACTGTTTTCAGACTGAATCCTGAACACACGTCACTTTAGGGAAGCCTCAGCCAACCTCAAAAACTGCTTAAGATAAGCATGAGGTCTGAATACCACATGCTGTTTTGATAGTAAATCCTTTCTGCATGCACTTATCTCCACTCAGGATTGCAGCCTTGCAGAACTCATCTGTAGTATTGGTCTGTGACGATTTGGGATGACATTCCTGGAAACACACTGCCCACTTCAGATTTTAGGACCCTCTGCTCCTCTGACACACAGGCTGTGTATTATAGGGCAGATATATATTTTCATCTCCTGCATCCTCCTGCACATCTTATGTTTATATAGACCCTCTTTACAGAGAAGCACTTTCTGACACCCTGTGCTGTCTGACTTAGTGGCACACTGAACATACTCATAAGAGACCAGTAGTGTCTGTGAAATATGCAGTACCTAATTACCAATAATTTCACTGGCTCTCCCCCGCGGCACAAATCAGACCAGGCCACTGCAATCTCGTCCTGTCACTGTGAGGGTCATTTTCTGAACGATTGTAAATACCAGGCTGTAGACTTCCCTCCACTGTTTGCAGTGATTTATGACCACCCCCTGTTATGTTTTCACTTTCTGCATGAGCTGTTATTTGGCTGTTTTTACTTGTGAAATTCATGATGGATATGTCAGCAGAATTTCAGAGCCCATAAAACAACTGGCTCAGAAAGTTGGAAAGAGCTGTAGTGGAATAAATACAAAACAGCAACTTCACTCTGCTGCTTGACACCATTTCATATTGGACTGAAGATTTTTATATTGACAACACCAGTGAATTAGCTCAGATAAATATTTAGAAGGTGTGTATTCTGCAGAAAAAAGAATACTGCAACATTTAGAAGAACTGTAAAATCAGCGCACTACAGTACATCACATAAGGAGGATGGGCTGAGCAAGGTCAGCTGCAAGAATAGATAAGATCGATTCTTCTGCCAGTGTTGAAACCAGTTTCGATTAAAAAAAAAATGTCCTCATAAGCATTTAATGAACCACAATCATTTAATTTTTATTCTGTTAGTTGTATGAAATACTGAGAACAGGCACGACCCAGAAGACTGAACAGGTGTCTTGGCGTGTGTCGTGATGAAATTCGAAAAAATTTGTAGCAGTGACTTGCCACACATGTTTCATGTTACCTTCAGGCTGAATTTGTGCTGCTCTGAGTACTTGTCATTGTGTTATGGAAAATAAATACTGAAAAAGAAAATGTTTTCAAGGTGTTGAAGGCGAAGCTTTCAGCAAATGCAACAAAAAGAAAGAAAACTGCACTCTTCGACATGTCTGTTCAAATCCAACAATAGTGAATGTGTGGGCTTTGTATAAACCTCCTGGCATGTTGAGAATAAACATCTCATCATTCAGAGTGGATATTAATGGGTTTTTTTACTATTGTTTTCACATTGACTCACAGCAAAATTACGCTTTGGAGTAAAGCTTGCTTCTGTGAAGTATCTCACGGTGAATAGGATCATGTACTGGACTGTTGCCATCAGAAGCTCCTGCAACACTGAATAAGCCAGGAGATAAACCATGTGGGAGGAGAGCTGAGAAGGCTTTGCAGGAAAAGCTTTTGTCTTATGTTGTATGTGTTCATCTTGAAAGACACCCACACTGATGAGAGAAAGTATTGTTAAAGCCTCAGAAGTCCTGTCCTATCATGCTGCTATTAAAGTGTCAACATCTGAAACATAACAGACTGAGAACTCTGAAAACCATAGACTGTTGTGATTTTATATTTAAAATGACACCATAGTATCTGAAAACAGATGGCACAGACAGGCCAGGATTCACACCTTATTGATAATCAGATCTTTTGGTGTTACTTGTCCTATATAGGAAACAATCAAATATCATTAGATAGAGTCTAAAACTCAAACTGGAGATTTTGCCCATGTTTTCCAGTTGCCTGGTGTCCATTGGTTGATCCTCTGGAGCTGACCCTTTGACCTTTGGTCTGGTTCTGTGTCAAGACATGCTAAAAGCATGGTCTGCTTGTGAGAGAAAGGTCCTTAGTCTCTGCTTCCTATCAATTTGATAGTTTGATGTTGGGAAGAGTAACAAAGTGTCAATTTTGGGTCCGTAACTCTGCATGTCCTTACAATAAATTTCTTTCATAGCTTGTGACTGATGCCAGTCCAGGTATGTACGCTACACTGGGTTTTGTGCATTATCTCGCGGGGGTACAGACTTCAGTTCGCCGTCGTCCCTCCCTCCCTGGTTCTCTGGCATGACACATTCCCAGGCCTGGGGTGCGCCCTATCCTGGATCTATGGGCTCTGAACAAATTTCTCAGGAAATTCAAATTCAGGATGCTCACGCATGCATCTCTGCGAAACGATTTGTTCACCTCCATCGACCTGAAAGACACTTATTTCCATGTTCCCATTTATCCCCCACACCGAAAGTATCTCAGATTCGCTCTCCAGGGGATTTGTTATGAGGACCTCGTCACCTACTTGATTTAGGTTTCGTGATAAACGCAGAAAAGAGCATGCTTTCTCCGGCACAGAGCGTAATCTTTCTGGGATTGTCTCTGGACGCGGTGTCTTTCACTGCTCGCCTCGGCGGAGAGATTACAGACTTTCAGAGCGTGCCTCACACTCTTTCCTTCACGCAAATCTGTTCAATTCAGATCATGTCTTTGACTACTTGGTCTGATGGCTTCTTCCATCCTCGTAATCCATCTCGGCCACCTCCACATGAGGGAATTCCAGCGTTGGGTGGCTTCCCACAGACTGGAACACATGCGTCATGGCGCATGGAGAGTGTTGATCACATCGGAGTGCGTTATGGTGCTGCATCACTGGAGAGCCCCATATTTCCTTACCCGAGGCCCATGGGCTCCGTCTTGTCCAGGAACGTAGTCACTACAGATGCAAGTTTGTCAGGCGGGGGCTGTATATACAAGGGCTGGTCTATGAGAGGCCACTGGAGCAAGGGTCTCCAACGATCTCATAAACCTTTTAGAGCTCTCAGCAGTGTTTCTCTCCCTGAAACATTTCCTTCCATCACTCATGGGTCATAATGTCTTTGTGAGGATGGACGGTATGTCAACCGTTGCACTCCCGTCAGTTACACATGCTGGCATGCAAAAAAACTTTACCAGCCAATTAGGATTGGTGTAATGAGATAGCTGCTTCTGAGGGTCGCAGTGAGGCATGCTCCCTTAGTGAGACATCTCACCCATATTACTCAAAGAACTGGGGTTATGTTAATAACCTTAAGTTTACTTATCTGGCTATATACGCGCATGTTCATGTGAAAGAGGCAGAGTTGTTAATTATAAGCAACATCATCAGAACCATGAATAAAGTACTTAATATGATATGAGAAGAAACGTTGATGCCTGCCTGTAAATATAGTTATAGCAACATACAAAGTTATATTCAACAAGGTGAAATGTAAACAATATGATCACGACTGGAATAAAAAAGAAACACTAAAAATAATTACTAATTGTTAAGGTCAGACTAATGATATTTTGGAAGTAAGTGTATAAATTATCATTAAGTTTCTTACTGAGTATTTTTGGCCTTTTGTCTGGTGAGGAACAAACTATTATGAACAACTGATGCAGATTTAAAAAAAGCAATGCCCCACCAAAGATCCACAGAATCATCCTGCTTCATCCCAAAATTTGAAAAATAACTGAGAAGTATTTTATTTTGTCTTTGTCCATTTGACCAATCATAAACATGCCACATTCAAATAATCAAAGTTTATTTGAATTATTGGTTGGTCTGGTCGTATAAAAACTGGATACAGCCAGGAGAGCAGTTGCTTTGCTATCATTTCTCAGTTGCTTACACTCTGGTTACCAGCCTACTTCACTCACACTCAGTGACTTGACTCTGATGAGAACAGCCTGGTTGTATTGATCACTAGACCTTACTTTTATTTGGTTACTTGCAATTTGGGGTTTTTGTGATTATTTGTTGTCAATCATTTGCGATTATGGATTTATGTCTTATTAGATTATATGGCTTTAGTTTTAGGTAACATAACACTCATAGAGGACCCAAATAACGAGTCTCAAAGTCATGAAGTAGTGACTGGACTCTCTGTTTAGAGCGCTTGCATGTTTTAATATACCAGTGTATCAATAACATATCATATCATAAGAGGAAGTCAGGCATTAATCGAAAAAGAAACAGAGATTTTTTAATTTACATTTATTTATTTTATTTTACTTTTCTTGTTAATAGTCCAACGTACAAAAAACAATCTTGTATCAAAACTGAAGTTTTGTGCTCTCTGAGGTGACGTTGATGCTGAAGATGCATGTGAAAAGTTCCTCATCAACCAAAAGGGAAATAACATCTGATGATCTGATCTGAAAATGAAGTGGGACAGCATTTATAAAGTTTTAACACTTGACTACCAATGTTCAACACTCCCTGCTACATATGGTTGGATAATTGCTTGGCTGATTTCCTTTCTCTCCTGTGGTGCCCTTCATTTAATGCATTTACCTGTGCTGTGACTGCACTACTGCACAGATCTGGATTATTATCTAGATCTGCACCAAATTGTACCAACCTCCTGAGAAATAGACAAAAATGTCAAATGAAAAAAATTCCTGGAGTCACCTTTGACCAGATCCGCACCAAACTGTCATGGGTTTCTCTGGAATATGTCCCATCACACAGGCTGAAAACAGAAGCTCCTTGGATGAGGTAATAAGCGTATTGACAACTTCTCCATTATCATACATTCAGGTTGTTGTTGTTGTCGTCTTCTTCTTCGTCTTCTTCTTCTTCTTCTTCTTCTTCTTCTACTTCTTCTTCTTCTTCTTCTTCTTCATTTTTAAGCAACAATCTGCCCAGAGGAAGACAGGTCATTTTTTAAAATGAAGACTAAGTCTGGCAAAGGGACTGTAATTGGAGGCAACAACTAGAGTAATTGTGTACACAGAATGATTGTTTGATGTTTTTTATATACATGTGCCTCATACTGTACATGGATGGGGAGTGTTACATTAACAGTGAAATATATTGATAAATAAGCTGCAGATGATGTCTTCACTGTACTTTATTCTGTTCCTCTTTAAATGGGACAAAGCCATGAATGCTGCAGTAGTAGCTCAGGTGTTATGTTCTCTTTTTTTTTCTGATTTAATGATATTTTTTTAGAAACCACCAGGGATAGATTCCACTTTGGATCCAGTTCCAAGTTGCTTAAATACCTGATTAATGAAGCTCTGCAGCCAACGAGTCCCTCATTAATTAAATCCTCTGCCTCTCTCTCTGAGACTACAGGCAGCAGCAAAGAATGAAAAGACTGAGGACATGTACAAATGCGCGAGAGCACAAAGTACATTTGCGATGGGAGGGATGACGAGGTGGGCGCAGGTCAGGGAATACATACAGAACATGGTGCTGGGAACAGTTATCAGTGTCAAATAATCTGCATGATATAAACATTATTATTACATTATTAGGCTTCTCTGCACAAATCCCACATGACAATGTGCTTCACTGTGAGGCAGACAGCACCTGCAGAAAAGCACACACAACAGAGATGCACCATAGACAACAATAATGACTATTTATCAAAACAAATTACAATAAAAAGTACAATATTTACAACATGGGGTGTAGTAATCAGTACAGTTAGGGGATGCAGGATATTGGTGGTGGTTCTGTTTTCACCCTGTTTGTTTGATTGTTTGTGTGTTTGTCAGCAGGATTGCACAACAAATACTGAACTGGTGTGTGCCAGGCTTGGTGAAGAGATGGGACCTGGTCCAGGGAAGAACCCATAACATTTTAGTACAGATTCAATTTCTCAGGAAATAAAGTTTGGATCTTGATGTAAAAAAATCTGATATATTAATGATATTATTAGCATATTAATGATGTTAATATCAATTCATTTGTACAGTTTGGTGCAGATGCAATAATACAGATCTGACAGACGTGTGTGGATTGTTTGTGTAGGTCTGTGCTCATACATATATGCATATGACCAAGAGAGAATGAATGGACCAAAACAAAGTCCAAAACGGCAGTGCTTCACCCTATAACCTTATACTTTACCAGAACTCAAACTAATAGTCTTCTTCATGTGGTCTTCGGAAGATAAGTGTTAAAACGTAAAGTGTCCTGTGCAACACAGGCTGAAACTTAGTTCCTACGTCTTGCACATTCAATACAAATTAAAGAAAATATATCATATAATCACAAATAAATCACATAAATAACGTGTAAACAAATATATCAAATGACAACATAAAATATTTTTATGGCAGTTAAAGTGGGAGTGGCACATTTTTTATGTTGGAGGGAAACAGAGACCAACATGAAGGCAACATCTAGCCGATAACTACTATGACGGTTACCACTTAAGAGAGTAAAGAGTATCGAGGAAATCAACAGAAAGGAGAGACGAGTGTGTTGCAACAGTCATGGAGCTGGTGTCCCCAGCAGTATCTGTATCAGGTATCCAGGTGAGTTAGCCATTAGCTAATTAGCCACAGAAGCTACGGAGTTGCCGGCCAGTGACTATATTGAGCGCTCAGTAGTTTATATATAATTAGCAAATTAGCACTCTGGTTATTGTTTATTTTGAGGATTGTTAGGGTTTATATAAAAATAAAAAAAATAAGGGGAAAAAAACAGTCAGTATGATATGAGAACTTGTTAAAGTTATGTCTTAGTTGTATGGTTTCACTTTACTTTGTTGAATACAAATGGAAAAATGTTGAGGTGGTTGGTTATTAATCACTCAGATGCAGGTAAACAGCAATAATACAATAATACACAATAATAATACAATAGAGTCAAACACAAAAAAGCAAGAAATAAGTTGTTGGTGTGACTTATTTGAAGGAGGTTTAGTAATGTCACAAGCTACATCACTGCTTCATTATATACCAGTCTCCTCATAGAACCTAGACACTGGATATAAGTAGAATTACACACCAGGTGGGTAACACTGGGAACAAACTTTTTTCATGCACCAGTTCTTTAGACTTTGATGGATGTTCAGTGGGTGTAGTCTTTGCAGGTAGTGAGAATGAAACTCAGCAGGCTTGTCTGTTTGACCAGAGGTGGCTTTAAGTTTTCCACAGAGAGGTGAAAACTGAGGTAAAGCAGCTTATCTACCCACCCCTGCTGCAGGTAATAAGGTGGGACCACAACAACATGAAATAATAAATATTAACAACAACATGTTGATCAGTAGTTACTGAAGGACAGAAAGGTGGTCTGTGATTTATTGATGGTTGAATATTCTGTTTGCTCATGATGACCACAGCTGGAGGCCAAGCCTTCTATTTGTGCACCTCTACAGGACCAATGACACAGAATATGTGCCCTGAACTTACGAGTGAAGCTGCAGGAAATCCCACACTGAAACTTTAATGACTGTAAGTGACAGTTGGCTGTCAGTCAGTGAACGCTATTAATGTTCATATTGTTATAAGCTGCTTTCAGACAGATGGTTTGAAGCAGACGCTGCCAAGGAGACAAGTGCCTCAGATCAGTCTTCACAGCATTAGCTATTTCTCTGCTGCCTGATTTTCATGTCAATAGTCAGAATGTTTTTTAGCTGATATCTAAATGCACTTTTCACCAGGCTCTATTTTCCTGCCAGCGTCTTTCTGGAGAGGGAAATGGTTTCCATAGTGTGAGAGCTGAGAGTGTTCAGACATTTGACAGAGAAATTATGTTAGATGACCCTCTCATATGACTTGAGTCACTGATTTGAAACACATCTTTGTTCCTAAGTCACCCTGATCTTTGCTTGTGCATGAATAGTGTATCAGTAAAGCTCATTGTTGCGTTGACCTGAAGCTGAGTGAAGGCCATCACATGAAAAGAGCCTTTTTGTCTTCACGTCACTGGGTCACCTGTCTCTTTTCTTCTGCTTCTCTCAAGCTGATACATATTAAGGTCCAAATCATATCAGGTGTGTGGGTGGTGTGTGAAGACACAGAACAACTATTTTATCTCAGCTTGTTTAAACTTCTGGTGTTCTGTCTCGATACCTGAAGGACTGTGATTTGACTTCATTCTGCCAAACAATTTGCATTTCAATCCCTGAATCTGGGTTTTCTTATAGATGAAAAGAAGAAATAATGAATAAGAAGCAAAAAGATTGAATATTAATTTCTGACCTAGACTAAATTACATCTGACCTGTTTCATTCACTGCCAAGTTAGGAAAAGCTAACGATGAGGGTTGTGTGCTAGTGTTGGTGCATATTTAACATCAGACAGGTCAAAGACCGCATTCACATAATTGAATCAAAAGTCAGTGTACAGACAAGTGTTTTCTTTGAGCTTCTACTTGAATAGGATCTTTACTTCATGTTCAATTATAAGATGGAGTCTTATGTGAAACCAACTCAGCTGCTGTCAACTGAGTAAATCGTTTTTGCATTATCAATAAAAGACCCATAACTCTAGACTGGACTGGGACTAGGGCTGTCACTTTCTCAAAACATCAAGATCGAACAATTTTGCAAAGACCCGCAATTCGTTTGAATATTATCATTTCTACCTTGCTCTCAATGAAACAATGTTTTTTAAAAAATGTGCCACACTTTATTCACTGAAACTCAAAGTCTCAAAGTAGGATAGAACCAAGCAGCAACCTTCCAAGCTGTAAAATGAAGCCAACACAGAAGTACCAAAACCTGCACTAATGGCCGCTCAATCCCCATAGACTCCCATGTTAAAATAGCCAATTTTACAGCAGAAACAATCACATATAACTCACCTGATTGAATTTTATTAAGACTTAAAGTTCTGCATAATTGAGGGCGTGATGCTTTGAGTGACAGTTGGTTGAGCGTATGCTTGTCACAATCCGGTATTTACCGAAGTCTCGGCTCCACACGCGCCCCTCCTGTTTGCCCATTTTTGGATTCAGCGGAGTCACGTACTGGCGAGATGGCGACGACGGACCAGCCCACTCTGAGCTTCAAAACTGCTCTTCAAAAACCTATGAGTGACGTCACAGAGGCTATGTCCATCTTTATTTAGTCTATGCATAGAACACACAGTACGACAGACAACAGGAGGGAGCTCCTGTTGTAGCAAGGTAAAACATGGAACTGATAGTCAAACCAAACAGTCCAACCTAATTTAAAACCAGAAACCCAAATCTATCAACATCTATCGCCTCTTGAGGTAGAAAGTGGTATTGTAAGATGGGATGGGCTGGAGCTAGCGGGTTAGCATGTTAACTTTCGTAGATATCTTTGTAACACAACACATACGACAAAACGGTCATTTTTTAATTATTTAAACTAAAATACTGAGATACTGCCCCTTTAATAACATCAAACTCTCACATTGATGGGAAACAGTGACTTTGTGAATGTCACTTCATTCTTGAGCAGAGCTCCAATTCTCTAACAGTTTTTCTGAATCAACAATTTTCATCATAATTCACTGTGGCCTTTATCTTCTCTACTAAAAGGATCCATATCTCCTGCATTTATCCACAGCAGCGGCCTAGTAGTCCTCTTTGTCTTTGTAAATGTCTTTGTGTCCAGTCACTTTGACACTACCCAGAGCAGTGGCATAAATCACGCTGATATGTCAAGCTCTGTGTTGAGCCAAGTGCCTATCCACTCTGCTTTACAGCCAAGTTCAACTGATGGATTTAGACTGAAACCTTGAGGCAGCCACCAGCTCTGAGACTGCCTGACAGGTGAGGGCAGATAGGAAGTTGTATTTTACCAGACATTTTTTTACACTTGATAGTCTGTGTTGTGAGGGAGGAAAACTATCGCTGACCCTGCTGGAGGGTCTGTGTTAAGAAAAGATCATTCACCAACAATTTAAGTGTTAAACACCCATGTGTCATGCAGTATCCCCTTGCCTTCATATTTTTATATGTAAATAAAAATATACTGTTTGTATTACAAGTACTCATAATTTGTTTCAGTGCTATCAACAACAGTTTAACTATCAACAATAAATGCACATATAATAAATTATAAGAAACATAGGGAAAACAATATGATTAACTGGACAGGGGCAAACAGGTGAAATGTTGCCCCCTATGGAGGTGGATCAAGTAGCACAATCTTACACATTATACCTTTAAAGACAGACTCTAGGAAACAACTGTTAGGTATCAGCTTTGCCTGTCCCTCACTCCCCTGTGTTCATGCTGTTGTCCCCTTCCTTATATTTCTCGTTTGTCCCCAGTTTGCTTTCTCAACTCCTGCTGTAAACTGCTTCTGATCTGTTCATCCAGCAATCCCAGTCCCATCTTGATGCCATCATTCCTAAATTGTACAATAAAGTACTCTGAGTAGTTTATTGTACTGCTTTAGTGTATTGCACTCTGTATAGAGCTCCGTGAAAGAAAGGTGGACAAACCACTGCAGCATAAAGCTGTCAAACTTGTTTCAATCTTTGTGGTAGGTACGGGAATTGAGTGGCCCTCAGAAGCTTCATTCTGTTTCAAAAATCCACAAGTCAATGAGAGAATCAATTCCCCTACAAACTGAAAGCAAACATTGTGTTGAGTGTAATGTTGATCTCGAGATGTGTATAAAACTTAATCAAGAAGTGCTCTTCAGTTTTGTGAGCATATTCACATGAGAACTCTAGTTTATTTACTAGCAGATTGTGTCACGTTTTAACATAGGGCTGGACCCAAATGCAGCCAACACATGGGAGTCCAAAAATGTTTATTTAACAAAAGAACTTACAAAACTGGTGAACCAACTGAATAGGAAGCAGGATGAACACTGGGGACTAAACACAAAGCCAAAGCTCGAGGACGACAAGGACTTAACTGGTAGACAGGGGATAACAACCGCAGACGAACCGACCCAGACAAAGGGGAGCAAAGAGACTAAATAGACACAAGGGAGGCAGATAGATAGATAGATAGATAGATAGATAGATAGATAGATAGATAGATAGATAGATAATCAATCATCCATGATACACTGCTAAACAATAACTGACTGCTTCATTCATCTGCAAAGATCATTGTAGAGTATGACAGCCATGCAGACCTCTAAGGATCCAGTTGAGATTTAGGTCTTTGGAAAAAACATACAGAAAGAAAGCCACAGAGAGGCAAGTCATCACCACACTTCTTTATGTAAAGTGCCAGTGAAAAGGAATATAAAACATGCTAACACATTGTAGTCAAGGTCTGAGGAGGGAAGACTAAACAGGGGCACTACAACAGGGGGATAAGGAGCATGTGGAATGGAAAATTACAATAGACTTAAGAAATATTTAAAATCACTCTGTTCAGTTTTCAGGTGGCAACATTACCTGTGCAAAGCAATATTAACTAACACGGCATTCACACATACAGTATGGATTCAAAAAGCAGGGACAGCAACGGCTGCTATTGATTGTGAATGGGACCTGGCTTTCCATCACTAGAAAGTGTATGACAGAAACGTGCAGTATGTATGAAATGTATGTCGCCTGCACATAAGCTGATGCAGGGTTCAGATGCTACCTATATGGGAGGTGTATTGTGCTGAAGTGGGTAGTGCCCACCTACATAAACAACTTCTCTATATGCACTGTTGCCTGCTGCTCAAATGATCCAAAGTTCACTGCTTGGATTTCAGAGCTGTACATGCAAAGTGAAGTTCTCTGTGTGTCTCTATGTGAGAAGCCATGCTCCTCCTCAGCTCAAAGCTGTAGGCATACTGCTGCTTAATACTGAAGAAATGCTTGTTGAACCTGCTCAGGTGTGTGTGTAACTGATCAGCAAGTGGCTCCTGGGTTCCCTCAATATTTAGTGTGACAGATGTCTTTACTATTGGCCCTCCCTGATCATTCTTTTTTGCCTTCTCTTCTGTCCCAAATCAAATAGAGGACACCTGTTCTACACTGTCTTATGTAGGCCTACTCAACAGGGGGACTGTTTTGTCCTTGCAGTTCCTTCCTAGTTTTGCCCAGTCTTTCAAGTTCTGAGCTCTCAATCAGCTTCACCTCATGAAGCTGTTCTGATAGAAAGCTTCCAACAAGTGTTGGAAGAATTCAGATACTTAAAAGGTACATAAAAGTATTAATACAGCAAAGTAAAAATACTCCATAATGGGTAAAGGTCCTGCATGAAAATCCTACTGAAGTTAAAGCAAAAGTATCAGATGTAGTATAAGTATTAAAGTAAAATTTGGTCACTCTGAATCATTCAGAGGGTGTGTCAGCAGCATGTTACTCTTGTAGCTGCTAGAGGTAGAGCTGGTTTGAACTACTCTATGTACGGTTTTATCTGCACGTCAACTACACTGCTTTTTGTAAGATGTCAGGAGCCTAAAAGTTTAAAACCACTGGTTTCATCTTTAATAATGTGCTGTACTTTCCTTTATGAACTTTTGAATTGCTGAATCTGAAGTTCACAAACGCGTGGATCTTCCACCCGGACCAATGAAACATTAGATGAAAAAGATAGAGAAACTAATGGCTGGTGACAGGAAAGGATCCATCATCTGAGCAGGAGACACATTCACAGTGAACAGAATACAAGCAGTTACTTCACCAAAAAAGAGGCACTATTAATAAAGGAATGGATATTTGATCACGAATAATAAATAATCCTGCAGAGAAGAGGAAATGACAGACTTCAGCCCAGGCACTAGATGGCAGTATGGTTACATGGTAGATACTGGCTCTGACCTTACAACACAGACATGAGGTTGAAATAAACAACATGAAAACACTCAGTGGATCACAGACTAGTTACAGTTCTTTTATTTTATGATATTTCCGAGATGTTGAAAATCTCATGTCGCCTTCTCTGAGGGATGTCCCAGTCAAATATCAGTATTATTGTAGAGAAATGAGCTGCTTGGGTATTTTGCTGATTAGATTTGTGTGTACCATTTGTTTTCTAATTTGTGTCTGCTGGTGTTTATTGTACAAGTTGGACTGATTACTTCACTTTGTTTGCCCCCCCCCCTCCCAGGAAGCTCTGCTGTGTTCACCCAACAACCCACAGACTTGGTGGTGGTGGCAGGCCAGCCAGTCACCCTGCCCTGCTCCATCCCCGGCTACAATGGCATGGTGCTATGGCTGCGTGATGGCATGGCCCTGGGTGTTAACAGGGATCTGTCAGGTAATATCTACTTCACTAAGAGAAATAAATCAAAAGAGAGTCAAACATGTTGGTGATGCAATGATGTTAGTAAATTAAAGCATTATTAATCATTCAGTTACTTTCTATTTCAAACTAAAAATATCTGGGGGTGTAAACAACTGAAATTGATCATCAGTGTGGACATGACAGGGACACGAGAGAGGAGGGACAAGAGATCTGGTTTTGTTTGGTGACACCCTTGGGGGTCACATGTCACCCGCTGACCCACACTGGCTGGCCAGTAAGGTCCGTGGGGGAAAGGGTCGTCCCCAGGTGTGAACAGTGAAGAACTGTGGAGTCTGAGTTCCTTTGTCCAGTGGAGCAAAGAAACATCTGGTCTCTTGAATGATGAGTCCCAACAGTAGCCAATGACTTGTGTGTTTGTGAATCCCTGTGCACATATGAATGTGATGAAAGGGCAACACATGACAGATTGCTTCTCCAAACCTTGTGCTCTCATTTCTTTGCAGGTTACCCACGGTATAACATTATTGGAGATCTCAGGAAAGGAGAATATCACCTCTTGATCCAGAGAACAGAGATTCAAGATGATGCTGTCTTCGAGTGCCAGGCCATCCAGGCAGCTATCAGATCACGACCTGCCCACCTCACTGTGTTTGGTGGGTCCTAGCTCCACTCTTCACTGACACGTATGATAACATCTCACTTATTGAAATCATGAAGAAGTAGACAGATTCATGCAGAAGAGCTTAAAGTAACAACACGAAACTATAATAGATCTGTTGCAGCATCAGGTGAATCTTTATCTATTTGAGTGTGTTTGTTGTGATATTTGGGAACTTGTTAGCACATGAATGTATTGGTATTGGTTTTATGAAGAAAGTCATGAAATACACACACCAGGATCTAACTTGTAGCTCCTCCATAGTTGCTCCTGACAACCCAGTGATAGTGGGGGCCCCGGTGGTGACTTTACAGGCTGGTGACCAACTCAACCTCACATGCCACGCAGACAGTGCCAAACCTGCTGCATCCATCATCTGGATCCGCAATGGTATAGTCCTGAATGGAGCCGTGTATTCAAAGGTATGACATGAAGTCATCCCTCCCTGCTGAGACCACTGGGCAGTGTCACCAGTGTTAGATCTTATGAAAACTGTCCAGTGCCCTGACAGTGGGTGTTGTGTGAAGATGAACTGGAACAACACTGAGATTTAAGGTTTTATCAGTTTTAAATTCCAAATGTTGCTACAGGGTCAAACTGTAATGACCTCTTGATCTACAAAATACTGAAACATATTTAGCAAAATAGTTTTCTCTTCAATGTTACAGTTCATATGCAACGTGAGAATTTACTTAACAAAAAGTATCTATTCAACACGTGTGCACCCTGTTGTGTAGTGTTTCTGAACAGAACAGAGTGGCTGACTGTTAACTGGGTCAGAGGAGTTGATCCTGAGATCATTGTTGTCAATGACAACTTGTCAGACATTTTCCATAATAGGGAAATTAACATATTACTATTGTGTTGATGCTTACAGTGGCTTCAGAAAGTCTTCAGACCACTTCACTTTTTCCACACTTTGTGCTGTACATTTCATTTTAATGGATAAAAAGGCTACACTCAATAATCCATAAGGGAGCAGGGAGCCTTTCAAATGGGACAGTCTAGTTGCACCGCTGTGATGTGTCACCAGGCACTGCTCATCACCTGGCTAATACCATCCTTATGGTGAAGCATGGTGGGGGAAGCATCATGCTATGAGGGGGCTTCTCAGCAGCAGGGACAGGGAGACTGTTCAGAATTGAGGACAGGGTGATGTTAAACATCTGGATTTCCTCTACATCTTCTTCATTCTGCTCTTCATCTACAGTCTGTGAGTCTTTTCTGGAGTGAAACATTCTCTCCTCACCTGAGGTTCTTCAACCTGCTTTTCAGATTTCTCATGGACCTTTTTGTGTTTCAGTTTAATCTCCCTAGAAACCTGTCTAGGATGTTTTAACAGGCTTCTCGGGCCATCAGTATTTTACATCTACAGATACATATATTTAATATCCATATATTCTGTATCCTTACTCAAATGATACCTGACTGTCTGGTCATTATCTAGTTGTAAATCACTTGAGCTCTGGTAAATGCCACAAACAATTTTTCAAAATTATGCAAATTTTAAAGAAACATCTGAATAAAAGATAGTTTAGATCAGTTGTATTGTTACAGAAAATAAGGAATACAAAGACCTCAGTCATCATGAGCTCCTCTGAGGTCGGCACTGTTTAGTCTGAGCAGCTACAGGTGTGAATGTAGGGTCGCAAGAAACAAGAACTTAATTCAACTGTTTAAAGGATCCAAATCCTTCATGAATAAATACAATCGTGAACTCATAGTCAAACAGACCATTACCCAAGCCCTGTGTTTATTTCAGTGTTGATGAAATTATACTCTTATGGATAATACATGAACATGAATTTTCAAAATGTTGTCTCCTTTGTTTTGATTCCTCAGACCTTGTTGCGGGATGGTAAGAGGGAGAGCACAGTTAGCACACTCTACCTGCTGCCCCACAACATTGAGTCAGGTCAGCAGATCACCTGTCGAGCATCAAACAAAGCAGCCCCCAACGGAAAAGATGCTACTGTCACAATTGACATTCAGCGTGAGTAAAAAACAAATAATTCAGTTATTTACAAAAGATGAAACATGCTCTGTCTTAATGACTTTCTGCCTCATCAGACACCGACTGAAACCAAGTCATTTATACCTTCTTAGTTATGTGAGAACTCTCATTGATGATGTAAAATAACCACAGGAAGAAGTCGGTGTCAGTTTACAGTGAAGTCTGCAGAGAGGTGGGGGAAGCACAAGAACACATTGTCAATCAAACGGATGAGGATTACAGATGTTACACCCTCAGCCAGCGACAGTGTTAGACAATAAAAGCTACATGTGCTTTTTATTTCACTCTTCATACAGTCATCCAAACACAAGAACATTTGTTTACAAGGCCATTTTAAAGTTGCAGCCTTCTCCCTGTTGGTATTTATGAGTCTCACAATATGACCTGAGATCTCAGAACTCATTGCTATTCACTGTCCCAAAGACTTGCATGGGTTAGCACAAGCCGACAGGACGTTGGCACACATGGCCAACTCAGGATCTGGCTGGACATCAGTCGTGGTGCTGAGCAGCTGAGGCTCATGGTCACTGGGCAGCTGAAGCTCATGGTCACTGGGCAGCTGAGGCTCTGTGGTGCCGGGCAGCTTGGGAACCTTGGGCTGAGGCCGTATAGCTGTATGCTGACTGTTTGGAGGCCTGGGCTCAAGCCCTGTGATTTAAGCTGAAATATGAGAGGTAACCAAAATCATCCATCTGTGTAAGTGTGTAATAAACACTTTTCGTGTCATCACCACATGAAGTAGGTGAATTAATTTTTTCCCCTGCAGTTATGGTGGAGGGAACTAAAAACCACAGCCATATGAACAACAGGCAAATATGAACAGCCCTAACCCTAATTATTGACAAGAAATTAAACTGAAGTCCTTTACAAAGACAAAGAGGACTACAAGGCCGCTTCAGGCTTCTTCATTTCTGACTGACTGGTGAGGAGACCCAGGCATTTAACCTCTGTGGGGTTGTTATCAAGACCATTGATGTCAGCTGGTTCATTAGTGTTTGTCTGATGTAATGACAGTCATTGGAGTCACCTGAGGTCAAGTGTGAATGGTTGTTAAATCTCTCGGGAAGGGAAGAAAGGACAGCATTGTAGGTGGGGGATAAGTGGTGTCTCCTCCTCTGTTGACGGTTGGTTTCTCTACTTTGACATATAAACTTTTTTCACCAAAATTAGCAGGTATAAGCAGGTTTTTTAAATACGGGTAAGCCCATTAAAAAAAGCTGATTGACCAGTTTTCCACTGCCAGTCGAGTTTGCCTTTCTGTTCGGTCTAGATAGA
Organism: Seriola lalandi dorsalis; assembly: GCF_002814215.2. Classification (NCBI taxonomy): domain Eukaryota; kingdom Metazoa; phylum Chordata; class Actinopteri; order Carangiformes; family Carangidae; genus Seriola; species Seriola lalandi. Next base: position 1,068,892 of record NW_019524809.1, read on the forward strand.
TAGATAGATAGATAGATAGATAGATAGATAGATAGATAGATAGATAGATAGATAGATAGATAGATAGATAGATAGATAGATAGATAGATAGATACTTTATTTTTCCCCTTGGAGAAATCGAAGTGTCCATTAGCTCATTGTTAATAATTATAATATAAGTTGATAATAAATAAACAATAATAATTAGATTAGTCCACTTCCTTTGCCTGAGGTGTTGTATAGCCTCATGGCAGTGGGGACAAAGGATCTCCTGAACCTCTCTGTTCTGCAGCGCAGTGAGATGAAACGTTTGCTGCAGCTGTAGCTGCTTCTCTGTCCTGCCAGAATGTTGTGGAGAGGATGGTTGGTATTGTCCAAGATGGCCACTATCTTACATTGCATACGTCTCTCCACAACAGTCCTAAGTGAGTCCAGACTCCAGCCAAGCACAGACCCAGCCCTTTTGACAAGCTTGTCCAGTCTCTTTGTGTTCATGTCGGACATGCTGCTGCCCCAGCAGACTGCAACATAAAAGAGTACACTAGCCACCAGTGACTGATAAAACGTGCAGCATTTCACTGCAGACGTCAAAAGACCTGAGCCTCCTGAGGAAAAAGAGCCAGGTCTGCCCCTTCTGGTAGATGACGTCCATGTTCTGGGACCAATCCAGTTTACTGTCCAGGTGCACACCTAGGTATTTATAAGTGTGCACCACCTCAATGTCCTTCCCTCGAATGTTGACTGGCTGAAGGGTGGGCCTAGACCCCTGAAAGTCGATAACCAACTCATTTGTCTTGGAGGTGTTCAGAAGGAGGCAGTTTTTGTCGCTCCATTCACTGAAGGCCATCGTCAGATCCCTGTACTCCTCTTCCTGGCTGTTCCTGATACGCACCACAATAGCTGTGTCATCCAAGTATTTCTGGATGTGGCAGGACTCAGAGTTGTATTTAAAGTCCGCCCCTGTGCTGCTCATCACCGTCCCTGGGCCACAGTTACCTAGTTACTAAGGACACACAACTGCAAGCAATGTCATCACGAGCAGACCACACACACACAGAGACACAGTGGAGAAAGAGTGAGCTGCTAGCCACCGTGCAAACTCCACAGGTTGGTGCTCCTGTAAGACAATTCAATTGGTAATCGTTTGTTTTAAAGCTTATTTCGTGGCTGCAGCTCACTATCAGGAAGGTATAGCTGCGGTATTTCTGGTTTAACAGCACAATGTTGGGAAGGTGACAGGTGTGTTTACAGTGTTTGTGCTGTGAAAGACATTAGAATAGGAAAAGGGATGAAAATTAGCGAGTTCGCGCGGAGTGTTGTGTTTACATCACTGCTGAGCCAATAAACACCTGCAGAGTCATTTGACCCGGGTGTGAATGTCGATTTTACCCATTGCTGACAAAAGCCTGATGTTACCAGGTGACCTCACACCCTGTGCACTGTTACTGGTTAAGGGTTTCTAAGGTTGCAGCCCAGAAACACCCTGAACAGTAAAATAAGAAGACAATAGGAAAACACAGGAAGAAGGCAGAGGCTCTGCAGATAAGATACATTTATTTTTTTGGGAAAATCATGCAGAGTGAACCTTTAACTCTTCAAAGTGGCAGATCAGATTTAAGCCACAGACATAAATTGTTTTTAATGTATAGTTTAAAATTGTCTCTGCTTCGATGTCTTCGTTTGGTCAGAATCCTGTGTAATCCGTCTTCATGCCTTTTTTTTTTTTTTTTTTGGTGAACTGAAGACAATTGTATACCCCGGTAGGAAATGAATAGATGATATGATCACAGCTCTGAAGATTCCACTCTGAAGCATCGAATTTGGACAGACTTGTGTAAGACTTTTTTTAAGAGACTTCAAAACGATGCTGCTTCGTCCTTCATCCTCTCCTGATCTCCCCTCTCTCAGACCCACCCATTGTCAACCTCACCGTTGAGCGTCAGCCTGTTCTAGAGGGGAGTGTGGTCAAATTCCATTGTGCTGCAAAAGCCAACCCTCCTGTCATCTACTACAGGTGAGCTTCTCAACATCCACTTGATGGTTTGTGTGTAGTGTAGAGACAAACTCCCACACCAACAAATGTACTCAAGGACAAAATGTCACATATACAGTATACAATACAATACTAATACAGGGGTGTGGGAATTTTTTTCTCTCTGACCTCAAGTCAGTACAGTAGCTGACACTGCTGATCTTTTAAACTCATGGAACAGTAACACATTGACAACATACAAAAAAAAGCTTACACAATTGTTTTGTGCAAAGGAACACACTGGCTGTGTGGCATGTGTCTGTGACGTGCTTGTGGCATGTGTGTGGAACATCTTGGTTTTTATTTCAATGCCCATGTTAACAGGTTAGAGTGGACTCACTGATGTACACCTCCCAGCTGCATCACATGATCTAGAGATTCTGCGTCTCACCTATTTTTCATGCAAAGACAGACAGAAAACATCTGTTGATAGTATTTGTGGTGTTGATACTCCTATGCCACCTCAGTCAGAGGTGCTAATATCACCAGTTAAAGTATTGATGGCAGTAGCAAATCACAGACACACACACACAGAGTCATGTGAACATCACATGGACTTTCATCCATGTCCAATAGACTACAATCCTGACCTGACCCTGTTAATATGATTTGTGAGACCTGTGTTGATCTGCCACACTGTGGAGAAGACAACATGGCCAACAGTAAAATCAGCCTGGAGTTAAACAGTCTAATTAGCCTATCAAAGTCAGCTTTTTCAACTTCTGGCTAGCGACTGCACAGCAAATGGTTGCTATGGTGACTGAGCACACCTATGGGACGGAGAGGAAGGAAACACTCAGACAAACCAGTCTAAATCCCAGACAGACCTGGCCTTCTAGCTAAAGTAGAAGTCCATTCGATAAATATACTGCCAAGTAGAAATAAAATGACTTAAAGCTGAGAGTGCTTTGAATAAAAATGAATATATGTTACATTCAAGTCTTTGCCAAATGAGTTCACACGGTGCTGGTAGAATAGAGTTTTGAATCTGAAGTCTGTGGTGACTTTCCCACCCTGCGCAACAGTAGTCATGTGTTTTGCATCAACCAGCAAGTTTACCAGAGCTGGAAAGGGTGTTCTGTTGTTTATATGTACACAGTAGACATCTGGACATAGGGACAGAGATGGAGCAGCTCCAGCAAGTAGGAGTATGACAGAGCCTATTGCAGAAAAACCCAGGAACCGTCCAAGAAAAGTTTCTGATGCTCCAGATAAAGAAGAAACTGGGTATTCAGAGGAAGGATCATGGTCTGAAATGAGGCTAGGATATTGAAGAGCTATTGTACTGTGTTCTTTTGGACTGTGTAGTTTTCTTTTTCTCTGGGCACTCAGGGTTTGTGTTATCAAGCAGAAAAGTTAAGATCAAAGATATTGCCTGTGAAGATTCTGGTCCAGGTCATGTTTCTCCAAGAAAAGTTGAATCCAGTAGACTATTTTCGGCCAAGCTGAGCCATATGTAGTTTGTAACAGCCAAAATAATGAGCTGTTCCTGTAAGATGTACCGCATGTACAGCATGTGGAGTGAAGGACACTAAATGTGATGTGGGTTCATCATCATTAGGAAGTTAGAACTCTATGAAATTACTTTACATGATGTCAGTAAAACTGTTTATTGGTAGTTTGTACTCACATGATCATCATTAGGCTTTCATACGCAAATTCTTTCAGGCTGCATGGTGTGACTCTTTGTTATGAAACATTTCGACAATTTTTCCTCAACATTGCAGAATTTCAATGTCCACAAATGTAGCTGTCACAGAACCCAGCTATTTTCATTGAATACATCATGTCCCAGATATTTGATTCGAAAAAGATAAAATAAATCAAAAGGTTTTTAAAAAAAATAAATGATTGATTTAAATGATAATGAATGCCATTGAACATTTAGCATACTGTATACTGAACACACAATGACGGTGTGGGGAGAAAGAGACCATGATGAGGACGTCCTGGACGGTTCTTCCCCTCAGGGACCAGTGTAGCGTACATACCTGGCCTGGCATCAGTCACAAGCCACTAAGGAAGTTCATTGTAAGGACATGCAGAGTTACGGACCCACAATTGACACTTTGCGACTCTTCCCACCATCAAACTATCAAATTGATAGGAAACAGAGACAAAGGACCCTTCTCTCACAAACAGACCATGCTTTTAGCATATCCGAACGACACAGAACCAGACCAAAGGTCAAAGGGTCAGCTCCAGAGGATCAACCAATGGACACCAGGCAACTGGAGAATATAGGCTCTGTCTAATGATATTTGATTGTTTCTTATATAGAAAAGTATCAACAAAAGGACTGATTAACACTAAGGTGTGAATCCTGGCCTGTCTGTGCCATGCATGAACACACACACCAACCTCCCTTCCCCTGCCCCTCTCTAGATAAGAGTCATAAACTACAACCCATGTTTATAAGTAAACTATAGAATTAAATTATTCCAAAGTTCAGTAGAAAATTACTCTCTCCTCCAAGTGGAAACACAGGAGAAGAAGCTGAGTCAAAATATTGATTCTCAGCAGACTCAAAGAACACACAATCGCCAGAAATCATTTTCCTCCTCCGATCCATTGAAAAATCATTGCGGATATGAATGGACCTTTGTTTGTTACTCATCCATGTTGTTGCTTTGTTTCTAATGATTTCAGATGGGCCAAAGGAGGTTATGTGATCCCTGACGTGTCGGGCGACACCTATGAGGCTCTTGTGGACTACTCTTTCTTCACTGAGCCTGTTTCCTGTGAGGTCACCAACATACTGGGAAACACCAACATCACCAGGAACGTGGACGTCTACTGTGCGTGTTTGTCAGCTTTGTGGAACACCTATGCACAGATGAGCAGAGATAAATAACATACAGTACATCTATGTACATACAGGTCTTATCAGAGAGTCAAAAGAGAAGTATGTCAACATCTAAGTTATTTTCTATAGTTTCTTGGAAATTACATTTATACATTTATTACATTTATATGATAATTGAGAACCACAGACTACAATCCAGTGTAAAATAAGGATTATATTTGCTGCATACATTTTATTCTACTTTGTAGCTTTGGGCTCTTAAAATGTATTGTCTTTCCAAATGTTAAGATAATTATAAAGTCCAGATCATTTCTGTCATATGTCTGTTTTCTAGTTGGGCCGAGGATGGGGGCAGAGCCTCAGTCTCTGCAGGTGGACCAAGGATCGGATGCTGTTTTCAACTGTGCTTGGACAGGAAACCCCTCTCTGACCATCGTGTGGATGAAACGTGGCTCAGGAGTGGTATGTATTCTTTTGTCAACATATTTTTATTAGCTTTTTTTTTTTCCAAACTATTAACAACCACGTAGCAAAACAAGACAACAACAAAGAAAAGCAATAATAACACAATATAATGAAAGTAAACTAAAAACAGAAAAACAAAAAAAAAGGAAATAAAACAAATACAAAAACAAAAACAAGACAGGTAGTTGCACTTAATAGAAGATAGAAAGATAAGAAAGAAAGAAAGAAAGAAAGAAAGAAAGAAAGAAAGAAAGAAAGAAAGAAAGAAAGAAAGAAAGAAAGAAAGAAAGAAAGATGGAGATAGAAACAGGACTAGAAATAAATGTTACTAACTTCATATAGACTTGTATTCAAATAGGTGTGGGGGTCAGGAGCTTGGCTCAAGCATGGTCTATAAATGGTTGCCAGAGTCTCTCAAATGTGGCCGAGGAGCCAGCAATCGTCGTGCTAACAGAGTGACAAATTTTGTCATTTTCAGTTTAGTTCCGGAGAGGTTATTATTTTTTTCACCTGTCACTCCAAAAATAGCTACTAGAGGGTCTGGCTTAATTGTGAATTTGAACATTTCTGATAGAGTTTTGAATATCGAATTCCAGTAAGTGGACAGGTTTGGACAGTGCCAGAATAAGGGTCCCAGAGAGGCAGGTGAGAGTTTGCATCGGTCACAGGTGGGGTCCACATCTGGAAACATTCTAGAAAGTTTAACTTTTGAGAGATGAAGGCGATGTAGCGCCTTAAATTGAATGAGGCCATGTCGTGCACATATTGAGGTAGAATGCACCCCTTCCAGGGCTTTTTCCCACCGCTCTGATGGGACGATTATCCCCAAATCTGCCTCCCATACAGACCTCAGAGTCTCCAAAGATGGGTTTTGTAAATTGGCTATGAAATTCTAAATAAAAGATACTGCACCCCTCCTTGATGGCTCAAAGGAAAATACAGACTCCATAGGTGACTCATCAGGCAAATTGGGAAAGGAAGGCATAATGGCTTGGATATAGTTGCGAATTAGAAGGAATCTAAAGAAATGGGATTGTGCTAATTTAAATTTATTTCACAGTTGTTCAAAGGTGGGAAATATTCCATCTATAAAAAGGGTTTTCATATCGTCAATGCCATTCCTTTTCCAAACACCAAAAGACCCATCCATGATTGATGGAGGAAAGAGGTGATTGAGGTACACAGGGGCGAGTAGAGAGCCGTTTTGCCATCCATAGTTTTTCCTAATAGCAGACCATATTTTCAGAGAGTGTGTTACAACAGGATTGTTTTTGACAGATTGTAATGACAGAGGCGTTGGGGAAAACAAAAGAGCTGACAGCGAAGACAAATAACATGAGTTACGCTCCATTTGTATCCAGATTGGAATTTCTGCATGGTTATCACATTGAACCCAAAAAGAGAGAGCGTGTGTATTACAGGACCAATAGTAAGACTGGAAATGAGGCATGTGGTACGTATTCTTCACCAATGACACAGCAGTTCATTGGAACCCCTGTGAGCAGCCCCCTGCTCTCTCTCTCTCTCTCCCTCTCTCTCTCTCTCTCACACACACACACACGGAGTCCTTTATTCAAACCTTTACCTGACACATGCTTATTGAAAGAGGAGTTTTTAAAGGACAAATCTGTCATTATAGCAAGATGTGCAGCAGACAGATGCAGCTGTCATGTAACGGTGAAAACATGGTTTTAAATATGTTTCAATTACTTTTCAAATGATTTTGAACAACTCTCAAACAACATTTTACTCCTAAAAACGATATGACGCATAGCTCTTTGTGAAGGTTGAAAAGTTAAGAAAGCTTTGCTGTTGTACTTGATAGAGTACTCAGGATAAAAACTAGAATGACTTGTGTGATTTGTGTTTTGAATGACATAAAACATAAAAACACAGATAACAATATTCCTCAGTCTCCTTCACTCTGTGTGCAACATCTCTGACTAACAGCTTGTTGATCCTTCTTTGTTTTTGATGTTCAACTAGATAGAAATTACCTCTGTCTCCTCTAACCTTTGAAACCGTTTCCCTCGCAACACAGGTGCTTAGCAACAAGAACACTCTGACACTGAAAGGAGTGAGGCAGGAGGATGCTGGGAAGTATGTGTGTCGGGCTGTTGTCCCCAGAGTGGGTGTGGGGGAGAAGGAAGTGTCGCTCACTGTGAATGGTGAGTACAATGGCCCATCATGCACTGCATGTGAATGGCTCTCTGTTTCCACTGCACTTGATTCAGTCTACATATGATGCACAGGAAGAGGCCTTCATGAGTAACAAAACTGTGCTGAAAAATAAAAGCAACCATTTCTGAGCCATAACTGGAATACCAGCTTTACCATTCAGAGTAAAAATCCCCCCAACATAAGAGTGGACAATGTGGAGCCTCACCTCTACAGCACAGCTCATTTCATCAGAATGTGGACATTCCCACAAGAAGGGAAAACATATTGGATTTATGCTACGGACTTGCTGATCACAACATGATCTGTTTACTTCCGCTATACAAACAGGAACTCAAACATCACAAGCCACAGTCCTGCAGCGCCCCACAATGGACCGAGGATGCCACCACACAACTCCAAGGCTCCCTAGCATGCACCAGTCGGGACATTTATGATGGAGACCTGATTTACAGAGTCTCCATCATTACAGACTACATATAGATAGATACCACCATACCAGTCAAAAAATAATTAAATATCCCAACCCCAAATCATAATTTACCTATCAAATAAGACAGAGCCTGAAGGAGAAGCACACAAGCATTGCAAATGCAATATCACAAGACCCCACCCACCCATTCAACTGCCACTTCACTGTTCTGCCCTCCGTATGGAGGTACAGAACCCTGAGGTGCAACAGGGCCCGAATCAGTAAAAGCCTGATACGCTCAGCCACAGCAGCTCTAAATAAAGCCAACCGCTGATGTTACTGTCTCAACTGACATGATGTGTTAAGTTTACTGTTGTGTTGTGTGATGATGTGTAATGTGCATGTGTTGGCATTTCTGTGGACAGAACTGTGACAATGGTCCCCTTGGGGACGATGAACTAAACTAACCAACTGTAGCTTATGTATGCGCACATTGCACAGCAGATGTTTTACATGACTGTATTGAAAAGGACACTACATCATAATCGATATCATCATGTACAGCCCTCTTCTGTCAGTACGTGATGCCCATGTTTCTTCTGGCTATAGCAACCTTCTCAGATGTTTCCTCAGTAAAATGGTTGTAAACTAATCATATAAAACTCATATAAAACTTTCCTCAATGCTGCAAGACTTTCAATCTCCAAATAGGCCAGTTTCTTTCCTCACTGCAACTGATCTCTGTTCTGCCTCTATATCTTCTAAATATCAATTAAAAAAATCACAACACCCAGGTACCGTCTGACTCCAGGTCAGCCTCCTGTAGGTGAGCTAAAGCAATAAGTTGGTGCTTCTTAAAAACAGTCATGTGTGAGCTCACTGACACAAAGCCTACTGAAATATCAGCTGGGTTGTTTGTTCCACCAATTAGCAGACTAAACAACACCTTCTGAAACACCTTAGAAGCAAGCACAATTCACATTTACAATAGTCCCTGCAGGAATAGATCTTTATTGTCACTGTTAAAAAAAACACCAAAGTGAGTTTAGCAACTCTTCATTAATGTGCAGGGGAAGCAGCATGAAAACACAGTAGCAGCATTAAAAAAAACCTCAGATTTAAAGACGCATAAAACAGTTCAACGTGACAAAGTGCATGTGTGTGAGGGTTACTGTTCTCAGCAGTCAGTTCAGTGGAAGTAATGGTGTAAGGTTGTTTTCTTTAATCTGGACCCACAATGTAGGACACAACGTAAGATGAAAAAAATGCACAAAATGCTTTATTGGTAATGGTGGTTCTTGTAGGGTTTTGGGGTTCTGGTTTGGGGTTGGTGAGGAGAGTGTCGAGTGGCTGTCGGGCCATTAGCAGATGGCTGAGTGGGGTTTGACTGCAGTTTATAGTGCAGTAGGATGTGAAGAGCTGGACTGGAGCAGGTTACCGACGGTGTGCAGCAGGAACAGGAGCAGGAGCAGAGAAGTGCACCAGATTCCACGTGTGAAGAACAGGTTGAGCAGGGGAGTAGATGAGACCGAGCAGAGCGTGACTGGCAGTGGAGAAAACAGGTGACTCAACCTGAGGCAAAAGGAGAAAACTGGTTAAGAATAATCGGAGCATCAAAAAACAGGTGCTCAAAAATGGTTTTGCCAGAACGAGATACCACTAGGTATGATGGAACATCTGGCTAAGAATGGTAGAATCATCCCTCAAATACTGGTTGTGGAGTTGAATTTATGATGTGGAGCAGGTGAGTATGGAGACTGGAGGGAGTAGGATCCAGAAAGCCACACACACACATATAAACAGACAGACAGACAGACAGACAGACAACAAACTGGGGACAAACAAACACACAAGGGAGAGGAAAACAACATAGAACAGGGAAAGAAAAGGACCACAATGTCACATTTGACTGTCCCAGATCTTCTTCCAGATGGGAGGGGGGAAAATATAGTGTCAAGGGTCATTCTTCACTACAGCTGTGAACTACTTGCACGCATGGGGATCTTTTAAAAAGACAACCCCAGCATGATGAAATCCAGAAGGCCAAAGCCAAACTGCAGGAAAAATGCCCCAATATAACCATCAACAAAGATGCATTATTTGATGAGGTTACTGGCCTGCAAAAGTTCCTAAAGGAGGGATCATTTGAAGAATGAAAAAGTCAGAGATGGAGCACGGTGGTTCCCCACTTCAAAGAGAATGACATCCCACACACTAACCTGGCTAGGTTAGTATCTGTTGTCATATCTGGAAGTAATGCACCAGTTGAGAGTGTGTTCTCCCAAATGAATGATATATGGACAGCAGCAAGGAATAGGTTCACTGTTCCTACCATCAAGGCCAAGCTTACTGTGAAGACAAACCCCCTGCCACCCCTCCCCTGCCAGGAGTTCATGGAGAAGCTGGCCAATATCCTCATCTTGTTCTCTTCTGCTCTCATTCTACCCAGACTACCAGGACCATTGAATGGCTGTTCAGATTGAACACTTTTGTGACTCTTATGTGTCTTATCTTTTCTGTTTCTGTAAAAAAGTTGTTTTCTCTGTCTATCACAGTGTGCCTGTTAGTGTTGTCTGTCATAGTGTGGCTGTTACTATGTCAGTCCGGTATTGTTACTTGTCTATGTTCTCTGTTCTCTGTTTTGTAAATAATAATAAAAGATTACTAATTAGATTACTAAAGATTTATAATATAATGTATAAATAAACTGTATTGAACATTTTCTTTATTGTCTGTTCCATAGTTTACCATAGCCACATAGTGCTCAGTGTTGAATGCAGAGCTAAAATCAACATACAGCGCCCTTGTGTATAGCTTCTTCAAAGGACAATACAACAGCAACACAACTCAGAGTTAGAGGAGAGACGTTAGAGCTAGATACAACTACAACATGCCATCCAATGGCTACCTACTAACACCTGTTAGCTACCCTCACAGTCACAATGGTATTTGATGTTAACGAGCACGCACCCCTCGGTCTAAATGTGTGGCAGTGTGCGGTTCTGGTTTAATACACTACTGTAATAATCTTGTTAATTGGAACAGGCTGTGTCAGTGTGCCACTCATGCTAGCATGCCAAGAGCTGTTCAACTTCAAATTAATTAAAATGGATTCATCTGAGGAGAGCCACACAAATATGTAGAGACAGCCAAGCAATGAGAAAGTTATTTGTTTGAATAATGGGCTCAGCTCCCTCTAGGAGCTCTCTCTCTCTCTCTCTGTAGTGGTGCTCATACACCTGAGTCAGCCCACAAACCAGACCCAACAGCCAACAGCTAAAAGTGTCAAGTAAAACAGTAGTCACCACTATCTGCTAAATAAACCATTGTTCAAATGGTCACTCAGTTGATAACCCATCAATGTGATGATGCATAAATGATTATATGAAGAGTAGTGTAATATGTAGTTCTTCATGCTGGACATGCAATATAATGTCTTCAGTGTGTTTCTCTGTGTTGTTCCAGTAGATCTATAGTTATGCCTCGCTGGTCTGATTTTTATGTCCATTGTTACTCTATTGCACCACTGGTCTGGGAATGATTGAGGGCTCATGTATGTATTTGTTACTTACATAATAATTTCTGTATATATTCTAAAACTCCGTATCAGCCCTGTAAAAATGGGGAGACTCTATCTGGTCATTTATGAAACTGAGTTTGGATAAATTTGGTTTAACCTGCACTGCACATCTGCACAAACCAAAGAAAAATCGATTAACATCCTGAAAATAAATAATTCAATTCAATTCAATTCAATTTTATTTGTGTAGTGCCAAATCATAATATACATGATCTCATGGCACTTTACAGGGTAAGGTCGAGACCTTACTTTATTATAGAGGGAAACCCAACAGTTCCCACAAAGAGCAAGCACTTGACGACAGGATGGGGAGGAAAAACTCCCTTTTTAACAGGAAGAAATATATCATAGGAACATAGGAAGAAATAATGTCTGAGATTTTACTGTTAATGGGACCTGAGCATGGTTCTGCCCTTGACATTTAATGCATGCACTGCAATCACCAAAAAAATGCATGTCCATATTTTTATTGTGATGATTGTGTTTCTGCCTTGACTGTGCCTCCCCAGGTCCTCCCACTATCTCTAGCACCCAGACCCAGCAGGCGCTCTACGGAGAGAGGGGTCAGATCAAGTGTTTCATACACAGCAGCCCTCCTCCCGACCGTATCGTAAGTCACTTTATCCCTGCTTCCAATTACTAACTCAGTTCCATGTTCATGTATCTGATCAGTCTGAAAAGAATGGATGACTATCTCAGACACTGAAGAAAAAGATAACTTAAACCCCAGAACTTAACTGATTCATGTTCTGTAAAAATCATACAATCTGTCCTGATAAAGTTGGTGTGTAACATGTCATTATGTTTACAAATGTACACGTGTATTTAAAGAAACAGCACCCAGTCACTGAATAACGGCTACTGTATGCTGTAGGTAAGTTTAAGATATTGTGGTGTAAAAAAGTCAAGTAACAGCAACAACATTGAGACTATATCATTTTTATGACAATGTGTGTAATCTTTATATCATCCCTCAGGCCTGGTCCTGGAAGGAGACAGTTTTGGAGTCAGGGACATCTGGACGCTACACTGTGGAGACGGTCAGCACAGAGGAGGGGGTCATCTCCACTCTGACCATGAGTAACATAGTCCCCGCAGATTTCCAGACCATCTACAACTGCACAGCATGGAACAGCTTCGGCTCTGACACTGAGATCATACGCCTCAAAGAACAAGGTGAGGAAAAAGACATGTCAGACAGGTTTAAGTGCAGCTCTTCACCTGTGGTTAAATCTCACACTGAGGCTACTGAGTCTGATTAAAGCTGTTGAAAACTGTATCTTCATCCCTGTGTGGATTCAAATCAGAATGTTGCAGGAAGATTCATGTTATAGACTTCTTAGAGTGTAACTGGACAACAGTGCACAAGGTTTCATAGCTGTCATGTCAAAAGAAAACAAAATGTGTTTAGTGTATGATTAGAGCTATAGCGCTGAAGGGATCCCTCTGCTGTGATGTGGGACAGCAATGTCTTCTTTCAATAAATAGATAGATAGATAGATAGATAGATAGATAGATAGATAGATAGATAGATAGATAGATAGATAGATAGATAGATAGATAGATAGATAGATAGATAGATAGATATTTACCATAATTAACATAATAGACTCTGAGACTCTACCAACTATTGTCTGTTTGGTGCCTCATCTCAGTGCACAGTCCTGCACAGAACTGAAATTAGCCGACATCTATAATTACATTTTGAATGATTCATTTCAATATACTTCTATTAAATGAAAAAACACATTAAAATAAAAAAATGATTTAAATGTATTTTCTCATGTAATAAAAATACACTAAAACCATAAAACTGTAAATGTTTTAGTTGGACTATGCTGATGAGTTTCAAAGCTATCATTCCCTGAAGAGACTGAGTTCTAGTGAAGACCAGGGGCCTCACTTATAACACAGTGTGTAGGATCCAGACGTTTGTGTGCACAAAAGCTGAAAATGTCATATACAAAAAAGAAATCAGATTTATGAGGCTGTGCACAGGCAAGCCTCATGCTCCGCCTGCAACACTCCCACAATCAACCACAAATGGTCAAACCCCTGATTAGCACTGATCGACACCTTGTTCCTGTGGAGGCTGATGGCTGCAGCAGCTGTTAATGCCACAAACAGGACCTTTGCTGAAATGAAACAGTGATCACACATGGAGGTGGATGTTCAGTGTGGACTGACCAGTGGAGGCACAGAGACACTGAAGCCCCTCCAGGTGTCTGTTATGTGATGGTGAGCTGATGAAATATTGAGCAGAACGTGATTTGAGTTGGTTCACATCTTATACAGTTGAAAGGTTCTTATGGAAAAGTTACAAACAACACAAAAGTGGAGTGGAATAAGTAATGAGTGATATGAAGTGAAATTATCTCACATTTAATTTCAATGTTTATCAACAGTTTTAAATGAGGCCCATGGACTGAACTGAGCCTTTTTTCAACATCACTCCCAAATGTCAATCTGACCAAAGAAGGTCAAACTGTAACTTGAATCTTTAAAGTGGCTCACTCCTGAGGAGCCTGTCAGACCGACTCAGGGACACAGTTTCCTGTTGGAAAGCTTGTGGAGCTCCTGTAACAATATTTTCAGAGCTGTACTGAAGACTTGCCACAGTGCGCCTCAACCTGATGCCTATCCTTGGCATCAGGGTGGTGGCTTCATGTAATTTCTTTGGGCTTTTACCGACCGGACTCCGTGGGCCAAGGCCCAGCTGCATTTCCAGATGTCTCGGTTTTAGGGGCTCGAAACCTTCAGAGTGGTGTGGACATCAGGTGTAGATTTAGCAAAAGTGATATTGTGTGTATTATTGTGGATGTGGCCTCAGTGCTTCTGAATGTCCTGCTGTGTCTGTTTCTTCAGAGACTCTGCGACTGGCTGTTATCATCGGTGTGGCAGTGGGAGCCTTCCTCGCCCTCTCTATCCTCCTGGGGACACTCAGCGCTTTCTGCTGCACCAGATTCCACACGAGTATGTAGTCTGTGTATGTGGTTTTTGTAAACGGCGGTGGTGGAGTGGAGTGGAAAAGCTTCTTCCAGAATTCTTCTTCAGTGGCTGATTTGGCTTCAGTCATTAATTTAGCCTCCAGCTCCACCTCTGCTGACTCTGAAGTTCTGAGGATAGAGTGTAGTTTGCCTCTGTTTCTCTCTGCTTCACTATGTTTAGGAACATATGACTGGATGTCCTGGTAGAGTTTAGTGGCCTGGTTTAGTCTCTGACATGTTTTTGTCTGTTTCTACAGAGGATGTCCATCTGGTCATGTCTTCTCTTCCTGTGTCAATGTCACACCACAGAGATGTGAAAACAGAGAGTAAGGCCTTTAACAAACTGTGTGACTGACTCTGCTCACAGTGTGATGAGCAGTGGTTGCTGATGGTTGTGCTGAACATTCATCAGTGTTGTGATGTGTCTTTCTGCTTCATTGTTGTGTGTTTCTGGGATTTTATGTTATATATCCTCCACATCACCTGCTTAGTGTTCCATACATAAGATATATAATAATAATAATAATAATAATCATAATAATAATTATAGATATTAAACAATATTGTCCACTTCCTTTGGCTGGGGTGTTATAGAGCCTGATGGCAGTGGGAACAAAGGATCTCCTGAACCTTTCTGTTCTGCAACACAGCGAGATGAGATGTTTGCTGCAGCTGTAGCTGTAGCTGCTTCTCTGTCCTGCCAGAATGTTGTTGAGAGGGTGGTTGGTATTGTCCAAAATGGCCTTCATCTTACATTGCATGCATCTCTCAACAACAGTCCTGAGTGAGCCCAGACTCCTGCCAAGCACAGACCCAGCTTTTTCGACCAGCTTGTCCAATCTCCTGGTGTTCATGTCAGACATGCTGCTGCCCCAGCAGACTACAGCTTAAAAAAGTAAAGTGTTGTCTGAAAGGAATAAAAGTCCTTGACTAACAGGAGGAAGAAAAGGGACTGCAGAAGAGCGGAGCATAAATGGCGTAAAACCCAGATTTCAGACCATCTTGAAATCTATAAAAATCTATTGATTACTTATAACTCAAAAATTAGAAAAGCCATGAAACCATATTTTAAAAATATAAGGAACAATAATAAACACAATTCAAGGGTTCTCTTTTCCACTACAGACAAACTCTTAAACAATTCCAGAACTTATATTGCAGGTAATTTAACTTCTACTGATAAGTGCAAGGACTTCAACATTCTTTCAAAACAAAATAATGACTACCAGGGCAAATATTCCCATAATTACTCATGCACCCCCTACCCTGCCTCCCTCAAATTTTATTTTATCACCAGTCAGTGCTGATGATCTTGGAACAGTGGTTCCATGGTCTTAATGGTCATAATGCTTCCACTTCTTTCCTTGATCCCATCCACGCCTCCTTTTTAAAAGCATTTTAACAGTCTATCTAAGGATATTTTAACCATTATAAAGACCTCTTTACAAACTGGTATTTTTCCCAGCTCACTCAAATCTTCAATTGTTAAGCTACTTTTAAAGAAGTCCACTCTAGATCCATCTATTATTAGTAATTACAGGACTATCTCTAACCTCCCCTCTTCCACAAACAGACCATGCTTTTAGCATGCCCGAACAACACAGAACCAGACCAAAGGTCAAAGGGTCAGCTCCAGAGGATCAACCAATGGACACCAGACAACTGGAGAATATAGGCTAAATCTCCAGTTTGTAACAATAAGACTTTGTCTAATGATATTTGATTGTTTCTTATATAGGACAAGTAACAACAAAAGGACTGATTAACACTAAGGTGTGAATCCTGGCCTCTCTGTGTCATGCATGAACACACACACATCAACCTCCCTTCCTCTGTCCCTCTCTAGATAAGAGTCATAAACTACAACCCACAGTCCAATCCTGGGTAGTGACCAGCAGAACACTCTTCACAGACACAGATCTAAGGAAGAATGTCAAATTAAATATCTAGCTGTCTGTAACTCATGAGATGTTCCTATGCAATAATATTTTGTGGCTATACATGGTCTTCCACCTCAGTATCTATCTGACTTGCTTGTGAGCTATCAACCAGCTGGAACAGGCCATCTCCCCCGGGTCTCCACAAAAACTGGTGAAACTGCCTTCAGCTTTTATGCTATAAGCTGCTGGAACATACTACCTAAGCATATTGAAGGTGCTCTGAGGGTTGCATTGAGTGACTCGTAGGTGATTAGTTTAGCAGCCACAGTGAAACGGCCTCTTTTAACAACAGCTTTGCTTGTCTCTCTATTACTTTGTCACTAAAGATCATCAGAAGGAAAGAGGAGATGCAATTGACTCATTTCTTCTCAGCCTGTGGTTGTCTTTGAGAGCTTAAGTAGACTACTGACTGCGACTTGCCAGATGTTCTGTCTTCACACTTTTAGGCCCGGTACACTGCATATTTAGACTGCAGATATTCTTCAGCATCCTGCTGATCAATATCTGGGGTTTCCTCCGGGGTTAAATCAGTGTTACCAAGTTGTAATTTATTCAAGTTTATTCAAGTTTTCAGTCAGTGAAGTCAGCATCATCACCCTGAGGTCTGAAAAAGCTGTGGGTGTGAGGCTGCTCAGCCACTCTGATCCGTCTCTCCCTGTCCTCCAGGTCTTAAAGGAGGCATTCAGGTGGAGATTGTCCACAAGGACCATGATGCAGCACAGGAGAGCGAGGAGCATATGAACATCAAACAGATGATGGTGAGTGAACAGTTTGATGCTCTGATACGGCCTCAGATACTGATGTGCTCTGTCCAAGGCTTTCTGGTTTTTCTGGTATGTATTCACTATGAATGACTATTGATGGCCCTGATTAACATGATGCAGACAGACCATGGTGAGTTCCAGCAGGAGGCTGTGCTGAAGCAACTGGAGGTGCTCCATGACGAGGAAAAGGTGGGTGAATACCATCAATATTCAGCTGTCTCAACTTCAAAGAGCCAGTTATCATGAATCATGTTCCTGCTGTGCAACGCAAAGAAAGCATAGATTATCATTAGTTATGATAATTATAGTGAAGATGGCTTTTCACTCCTGGTCACAGGCTTGCAACTAGAAACATGGCTCCAAAGCTAAAATGTGAAGCATGTTTAGGAGATACAGTATGTGCCATTATATCCCTTATGGTTGAATTTATATTCATATTTTTTTTATGATTTTTAAAATGAATGGGATCTCATCGGAGTACAGACTCAACTTTCTTCTGACCTACTCCGCTTTAAAAGCTTATCAGTTCTGACATATGTGTTATGTTCTGGATATTTTTACCTCCAAGTGAAGGGTTTTACAGCTTTTCTGAGATTTCATCAGACATTAAATGTGACCACCTAGAATGTGGAGCAATGGTTTTTGGCGACAAGGGAAAAAAAAATCCAAACTTTTCCTGGTGGCACAGATTCTGTGGCCACAGGCCTCTACTCTCTAAATGTAAACGTCAAAATCAGCCGAGGTTTCATATTCGTTCACTGCAGTAGAAAGTGCAGGTTGACTCTCTCTTCAGGTTCCCAGTAAACTGAGAACATTCTCACAACATACTACATGTTCTAATGCTCAACTACTGAAGCTTGAACTAAATATAAAACCACAGCTAAAAAAATTTGAAGCGTGTCAGTGTCATGTCAGTGGCTCAGTGGAGACCTGACTATGGCTCACACAGGTGTATGGTGTTGACACTCAGTGAGCATTGAGTTCCTAATAACTGCCACTGTGCTAAAAGTAATGATCAGTACTTCTTGTGTTTCGATTTGGTTGACATCCTTTCCAACAGTGGACCAACCATCGCTGAGTTTACATTTTATTTCACTGAGTTATTGGGACATCCTGATAATAAAGAATTACAGTAGTCAAGTCTAGAGGCAACAGATGCATGGCTACCAGCAATTGTTTATGTGAATATGTGATGTTATGCAGGGTTGCATTTGATTTGACAGATAATAAAATGAATCAACACATCCTGCAACAAACATGAATACTGAGAAGCAGGCAGATGACACACCACTAAATCATGTGATCTGCTATTTCATATTGCACCTTTCTTCATTTCCTGTATTCATCAGCCCATTTTCTGATCACTGTTTGTGGCTCAACTCTTGTTCTTCAGTGAAAGTGAGAAAGTGTAGACAGGTGAGAAAACCAGCTGTTGTTTTTCAGTGTCTGTGTTTAAAAAGCAGCTTTTACATAAATGTAGTTGTGCACAAAAAGACAGCATTGATTCACAAACAGGAGGCAACAAAATTATCTTGTTTGTTTACTGTCTCACTGAAATCACTTTTTCTTCTTTTGCATTTAAAAGGACCCCACAAATGGCTACTACAGTGTCAGCACGTTCAACGAGCACCACGCCACCCACACCATGTCCTTGACCCCCAGCCAGACTCCTGACATAGGCCGAAGCCCAACCGCTGGAACTAAGACTATTGGCAAACAGCAGGTGCCCACTGGCATGTCCTTCACCAACATCTACAACACCCTTGGTGCCGGTCCAAACCGCCTGTACGACTACAGCCAGCGCTTCGTCCTGGGCATGGGAAGCAGTTCCATCGAGCTGTGTGAGCGGGAGTTTCAGCGGAGCTCACTCAGCGACTCCAGCTCCTTCATTGACACTCAGTGTGACAGCAGCGTCAGCAGCCACAGCAAGCAGGACAGATGTGTGCAGCTTGACAAGGACAGCAAGACCTCAGCCTCGTCCTCCTCTCACTATTCTCAGTCCTCCTCCCAGAACTCAGACATCACCAGGCCTCTGCAGAAACGCATGCAGACCCATGTCTAACTGTCAAGGGCCTTGACCGGGCGATAAAGGAGTCATCTTACTTTCACAGATGAGACATAATATCAGCTGGTTTCAGCCTAGTGTCAGCTGGTTTCAGGTCTTTATCTGTTTGCTCTCCTCCTCCTCTCTGCTCACAAATGCAGTACTTTGATACAGCTGAATTCACAATGAAGCTGTTCTCATTTACATGGCAGACACTGTACAAGTGTAGAACTGTACTTGTCCCATTCCCATTAATGAGAGACACCTACAACTTGTGTGTATTTTGTGTCTCTGGGAAGCATGCTCTCATTTCCATGTTTGGCTGACATGGTCCTATTTACACTAGAGCTCTGTAAAACAAGTATTTTGTATACTGTGATTTTGGTACTGAATGATAAGGATGAAGATGAAGTGAGATTCTTGCTGTTAAACAGTTCTGTTGGTCTATGGACTTTGATGCACTAATGTAAGTGAGCATGAATGCTAGAGCTGGAGACAATACGCTCTCATCAGTCTGAGCCTGATAATTGAACTGCTGCACTCAAGTGCAATGACAAACACAGAATAAACAAACACAGAGTGATAACTGTGGTAGAACAAGGAGTTCTTTGAGGAAATCTAGATAAGTCCATCTGAAATGATGATGGTCACCTGGGCTGGTTTAAGAGACTATCATTCTCCTGGGATCCAAAGGGCCATGACACCGCAGAGGAACACAGATAACCAGGTTCAATGTATGGAAGGGGATGTGAATGGAGTGAAGGAAGCACAACATGCTACATCATGTTCTACAAATGCATGTCACTGAAAAGCATTGGGTTGAAGTACTGTCACAACTCAGCGCTCAAAGATGTGTTAGGGTGCTAATATTGTGTCTTAATTAAAGAAAACTACAAATAAACCTCAGTGCAACTTGATTGGAGGCATTTTTGTTCTCTGTGGTGGAAGTTGCCACTAGGATTTTTATTTGGTAAAGGGGAGAACTCTAAACACAAACCTACAAATTAGCATAGCATCCAAACAGACAATAGCTAATTGGATGTTTCTCAATCAAAACAATGCATAAAGACAGAGATTATTTGCGTTGTGAAGTAGCGTCGGAGCATGGGAGTTGTTGTCTTCACCGCCACCTGTCAGTGCCGTCAGCTTCTCCTGGTTTGGATTCTTCAATGTTGTTGATAAGGTTTTTGGCGGAAGCTGAAATGTCCAGAGGTCTCGGTCTCTCCAAAATGGACCAGGTGACAGGGATGTGCGCAGACATTTTGGGGGGCAGGGGCTCGAGTGAAAAAATCTCTCATAATTATTCATTAAAAAAAAAAACATTTTAAACAAAAAGTTAAACAGTGGCACATCTCTGACTAGTGATTCTTAGTCCTTCTGGTGTTATTTGTCCCATATAAGAAACAATCAAATATCAATAGATAGAGTCTTATTGTTACAAACTGGAGATTTTGCCTATGTTCTACAGTTGCCTGGTGTCCATTCGTTGATCCTCTGGAGCTGACCCTTTGACCTTTGGTCTGGTTTTGTGTCTCTCTGACATGCTAAAAGCATTGACTGTTTGTGAGAGAAGGGGCCTTTGTCTCTGTTTCCTATCAATTTCATAGTTTGATGGTGGGAAGAGTCACAAAGTGTCAACTGTGGGTCCGTAACTCTGCATGTCCTTACAATGAACTTCTTTAATGGCTTGTGACTGATGCGAGGCCAGGTATGTACGCTACATATCCCCCACTCAGTTCAATGGTCGCTATCCAGGGAGCGTTGGATCGCCGAATCGAGGACATCGGTGGCATCAGGAACATGGCACATAACAACTGCTAACATGATCAGAGTTGATGTCTTTTTTTTTTTCAAAAATGAAAACAACTATGAACTGTATAGCTATTCTATAATCTAGGCAAAGCTGAATGTTGGATCATCATTTCTTATCTCTTGGAGAGAATTACCTTTTGTCATGGCAGCTATGTTAGCAGTTAAACAAACAGGGCCTATGTCTAACGATTGAATATAAAAAACAAAATGTACAGTGCATCCGAAAAGTATTCACACCCCTTCACTTTTTTTAGAAATTCTTGCAAATTTATTAAAAATAAAAAACTGAAATATTGCATGTACATACAGTAAGTATTCACACCCTTTGCTATGACACTCAAAAGTGATCTTAGGTGCATCCTGTTTCCACTCATCATCCTTGAGATGTTTCTACAACTTGATTGGAGTCCACCTGTAGTAAATTCAATTGATTAGACATGATTTGGAAAGGCACACACCTGTCTCTATACTGTAGCTCCCGATCTGAAAGACCCTGTGATGTGTGGGTGCCTGAAGATAGATAAGGTCTTGAAGGAGGAATCACTCTAGTCAAGTCCGGAGGAGTTCTGCTGTCCCCGAAGGGGTCCGGCTTAAGAGGCAAGAAGAGGTGAGAAGACACGCCTCCTTGAACTCCCCTGTTACGTGGCTCATCTTTTCTTTCCTCTTGGAAAGTTTCAGTCAGGTATGGCTGTCTGGTTTGATCTATCTTAACAGAATGTTGCAGTTCTCTTCTAACAACTACCAGTTCCTGTGAGAGTTTGTCTCTAGCCTCAGTCAACTGTTCTTGCATCTTTTGGGTCTGCTTTTGTTGTGCATCAAGATGCAGGTTATAGGCTCTGTTCTGAGCTTTTAGCTCATTGATATGTGTTTCAGTCTGTGTTAAAGACTGTTCTGATTGTTCAAGCTGTTGTTGGAGGAGTTGGTTTTCTCCCTTTAGTTGTAAATTTTGTTGGGTGCAGGACTTCAGCTTATTTCCTGCCCATTCTAACCGATTATGTCCATGTCTGAGCTGTGTAGTTAACACAACAGCCAGGCTACCTAACATTTTGGTCAGTGCCGAATCTTTTGGTAGCTTAGTCAGGGACTTGTCTACAAGTGCTATTTATTTATTATTATTATTTGTTCAAGGTCCAAAGGGTTAGTGCTTTGGATTCTAGTTGCATAGCCAGGTAGCAACTCTTCAGTCATGTCCACCAATGCAATCTCCAATTTTTCAAAGGAGTCATCATAGCCTGAAGCTTTCAATGCAGCTCAAGCTGCCATGTCTGATTTGCGAGGGGTAAACATATAGGTGGTTTTGTTACTGAGTTTAATTTATTATGTCGAAGTTCGAAAGAGGGGGAAAAAAACAGTGAACAAGCACATTGAATTTAAAGGCAGTGATTAGTAGGTTCTGTATAACCCTCCAGTTGTTCTGTAAACAACTACATAGGGCCTGTGTATGTTCTACTGTTAATTCTCACAAATGTTGGGATCAACACCGGTTATGAGAGACCCAATCTAAATTGTTCTTGTTCAGCGATGTATTAAGCTATAATAGCCACCAGAGGGAGCTAATCCTGTAGTTGCCTTGCTTTACAATCAGCAAACCCCAAACCCCCATAATTGACCAGGTCCAGGTACAGCAACTGTCAAAACTGGAACCTCCAATTGAAGGGATCAAGTTATAGTGTCAAAGCTGAGAGCAGAGCAGACTTGAATAGCATCAGCAAAAGGGCAGTCAGACTGAATAGAGAATCAAAAGAATCAGATATTGGCAAGTTTTACAGTGACCTTAAAATCAGTCTATGATGTTCACTGATGTAGCCTACTAGAATGTGACTTTAACAATTTGATTAGAAGTGACATAAGAGTACATGTGAAATCTCAAATTCAAATAGTGTTGACACTTATTAAGATCAATTGCTTCAACTGTAGGATTGTTTTGGGTTAATTCAATAGTGTGAGTAATTAGCAGCAAGATTTTGACATAGCAAATTATAAATTTACACAACTAGCAGTTTAGATTTCAATCTGTTGCATGCACACATTCAGCTCCACTGCCTGTGCCATCGATGACTGCCACATCTGGATTCTTCCTCCTGCAGAGGCACAGAAAAAATGTTACATAAACAGAAAACTTTCCTCTCAGTGCCACTGCAGGGCATCTGTGATGCAAAGGGCACATTCCTGGATGTGTTCATTGGCAAGAATCTCTACATGATGCTCTTGTCTTGTGCAGATCACCCATGTACCAGCAGGCCCTGTATCCACCAGCTGGATACTTCCTTTTAGGAGATGGAGGATACAAATGATTAATGGTAACACTTTGGTAAAGAAGATGGTTATGAATAAACTGATCTGAATTGACTAACATGTTATGTAGTGTGTTTCTTTTGTCAAACGTATTACTGCAGTGCATA
>NW_019524809.1:1092312-1092948 GCF_002814215.2 Seriola lalandi dorsalis
AGAAAACTACAAATAAACCTCAGTGCAACTTGATTGGAGGCATTTTTGTTCTCTGTGGTGGAAGTTGCCACTAGGATTTTTATTTGGTAAAGGGGAGAACTCTAAACACAAACCTACAAATTAGCATAGCATTCAAACAGACAATAGCTAATTGGATGTTTCTCAATCAAAACAATGCATAAAGACAGAGATTATTTGCGTTGTGAAGTAGCGTCGGAGCATGGGAGTTGTTGTCTTCACCGCCACCTGTCAGTGCCGTCAGCTTCTCCTGGTTTGGAGCTGAAATGTCCAGAGGTCTCGGTCTCTCCAAAATGGACCAGGTGACAGGGATGTGCGCAGACATTTTGGGGGGCAGGGGCTCGAGTGAAAAAATCTCTCATAATTATTCATTAAAAAAAAAAACATTTTAAACAAAAAGTTAAACAGTGGCACATCTCTGACTAGTGATTCTTAGTCCTTCTGGTGTTATTTGTCCCATATAAGAAACAATCAAATATCAATAGATAGAGTCTTATTGTTACAAACTGGAGATTTTGCCTATGTTCTACAGTTGCCTGGTGTCCATTCGTTGATCCTCTGGAGCTGACCCTTTGACCTTTGGTCTGGTTTTGTGTCTCTCTGACATGCTAAAAGCAT